>NC_053447.1:49742476-50034604 GCF_007990345.1 Gossypium hirsutum | reverse complement strand
CATGTTGTTAGTGAAGAATAAATAAGGAGTATGGGTAATAAAGAAATGGAAACAAAAGAAAAAAAATGTGTGTGTAGTGTTTCCCCCCCCCCTCCCATTGCCGTGAGCTAAAGAAGAGAAAGGGGGAATTTTGTTCATCCTTTTCTCATCTTCATGCTTGCCAAAACTAGAAAGAAAAACAAAGAAAAATTTTCTCATCCTTTGGTTCATCCTTGGCCAAAAATTTTAAGGAGGCAAGAAGAAGAAAGGTGAAGAGATTCGGCCATGCATGTAGCTAGGCTAAGGTATGTTTGATGATGTTCCATGAGAGGCATGCATGTTTTAGTTGTTAGCTTGAGTTCTACCTAACCCATGGTCTAAATCTTGCTATGTGATGGAAATGGCACTTGACCATGGATGCATCATTCTTGGTTGATGTTTGATGTTGTGGTGATGAGGTATGAGGATGAGTTAAGATTCGGCCTAGGTGGAGGTTGTGTTAATGCCATTGCATGCAAAATATGAAGCTTGTTAATGATGCATGTGATGATGGCTTGATGATTCTTGAACCTCCTTTTTAGCATTTTTGTGTGAGCACATATGTGCATTGGTTGCTAAATGGAGAAGAATCGGCTAGCAAGATGTGTGCTAAGGCCGAATGTAACTTTGCATGTTAATGAGCAATGCATGTGTTAAATTGATGAAAAGGGGGAGGATGCTTTACTAGTGTGTATATGTGTGTATTAAGTGTTGAAATCGACCCCAAAAATGGACATGCATATTCGGCCAAGGGGAAAGAAATTAGCTAATATGTTGTGTTGATGCATGATTTTTGCATGTATGAGACTTTAATGTCTAATGTATAAATATGGGCTAAGTGCCTTGTGTTCATCTTTTGATGCCTAAACGATGAAATCAATTTATTTGTTTGATTAAGCTCAAGAGCAAAGGGGAAATAAAACCGATAAAGGGAAGGAAAAAGTGGTTGAATAGCTAGCGGAATCGTTCGACAACACCCGAGGTAAGTTCTTGAGTAAGTGAGCTTAAATTACAATGTGATTAAATCATGCTCTATGTGTGGCTATTGAGCCGAATGTGCAAGGACGATATGTGCCTTGTGTTTGAGTTTCGCAAATGAAAATGAAATGTGAATGTGCATGATTAATTGAATGCTGTCCGGGCTAAGTCCCGAAGGCTTTGTGCTAAGTGAATATATCCGGACTAAGATCCGAAGGCCTTTGTGCGAGATACTAAATCCGGGTTAAGTCCCGAAGGCATTCGTGCGAGTTATTAAATCCGGGTTAAGTCCCAAAGGCATTCGTGCGAGTTGTTGAATCCGGGTTATGTCCCGAAGGCATTGTGTGAGTTACTAAAACCGGGCTATGTCCCGAAGGCACTTGAACGAGGAGCTATATCCGGTTAAATTCCGAAGGTACGTGATTTGGAAATGAATGAGCTTGCTGTAAAATTCCAGCTAATACTCGAAAAACATCCCAATATTGGGATATGTTACGTATGTGTTGAATATTAATCGAGCCCTTACAAATAAATGTTCGCTCAGTTGATAAACGAGCTACCGGCCTTCGGCCAAGTTAGTTTATTGTGTATGTACATAAGGGTTGTTAATGTTGTGAAGCAAGTTTGATATCGGTAAATTGCGTATTATGAAATATTCCGTTTAGCTAAATGTGTGCTATTATTTGTGCATGCTGGAATTCCTTGCTCAAACTTACTAAGCATAAATTGCTTACTCGTTACATTGCTCCTCTGTTTTATAGATTTTTGGTTCTCCAGCTATCGGACTCGGGATCTTGAAGTCGAAGTCGCCCACACTATCAAAGGCTCTTTTGGGGTACTATTTTGGTTGAATTTTGATATGGCATGTATAGGACTACCCATCGTTGTCTTTCGAGTACTTTATGAAATGTATAAGTGTACAGCCATGCGAAAATGGCTTGTAGAAGTGGAGTATGGCATTAGACCATTCGTATTTATGAATGTATAGATGGTTTCATGATGTAACTATAGTTGGAATGGAAGTGTTGAGCAAATGACCAGCCACTAGAATGGCTAAGTATGATCATATGTGGGCTTATGTATGACAAGGCCCTAGTTGGTCCATGAAACCCCAAATTAGGTAAGGTTTACTTTGAAAACAGAAGCTGATAGCAGCAGTGGTGTGGATTGGAAAAATCACAAGAATTCGTAGGAGTGGAATTAAATAGTGAATAAATTATGTAATCGAACCTTGATGAATCTACTTTCATATGGAAGTAACGAAACAATCATAGGAACAGTACAGTAAGAGATATTCGGGTTCTTGTGGAACAGGGCCAGAACAGTTTCTGGATTCCCTGTTCCGACTTTGGAAATTCACTATAAATTGACCAGAGATAATTAGGGGTCAGACCATATATGTATGGATTCCTCTCTGAGTCTAGTTTCCATAGAAACAAACGGCATCAGCATTTAAGCTCTGTGCAGAGAGATATCCCAGTCGTAATGGGAAAAGGTCAGTGTAGTCGACCCCTGTAACATGGGAGACTTTGACTAATAAACTGTACTAATTGGCCCAACCAAAAATTCTAGAAAAAAATACATAGGTGGGGACATGAGTCTAGTTTCAGGGAAAAATCACAAAATTGATTTTCGAGTTGTGAAACTCAAGATATTATTTTTGAAGCGACTAGTACTCAGACTGGGCAGTGTCTGGAAAAATTTTTCAAAGCTTGTTGACATCTCGTGTCCGACTCCGGTGTCGGTCTCGGGTTCGGGGTGTTACAGGTTTCGATTGGTTTTAGGTGTTAATCGAGAGGCTGAATAGTGGTCTTCAATGATTTAAGTGTTAGGATCTCTGTCGATTAACCGAAGGTAAGGTTTTTTGTGATTATAGTTTGGTATACCTCACTGAATTTTGATTAATTATCGATTAAAATTAACTGATTGGAGGGTTACTTTCTATTTTGACAGTAAGGAATTGGGTGGACTGGGGCTGTTATAGCTTTGATTTGTAGTTGGATCGTTGAAGTGTTGAGGGTAAGTGAGTTTTTGAATAATCATTGATGTTGTCTATTTGATTAAATCCGTTCTAAACTCTAGTTGACGTTTTAGGGTGCTGGAGTGATCGTGGTGGCGTTAGCATCAAAAACGTTTCAGGTGTGTAATCACATCACTAAAAACGCTAGTCGGTAAAAAGCCGAATAATTGGACTATCTATGCCATACGAGCGTGGGATCGCTCATGTGGTAGGCCATGTAACCGAACACGAGCGTGTGATCGATGAGGCTGGCCATGTGTGATTCATGGGCCGGGCCGAGTTGGGCAGTGTGGGCCTCATGGGCGCGTGGGCCCACACGGGTGAACCAAACTTGTGTTTGGAATTTATTAGGCCAAGACCATTTTTGGCTGTGTGGGCCACACGAGCGTGTGGGCCTACATGGGCATACAACATAGGCCTGTGGGCCTATTTTCACTGTTGGACTGTTAAGGTTGCACGGGTTGCCCAAGTCGACTGTGAACCTACTGAAAGGTCGGCAAGTTTACCTAGACCCCTAATTGACTGAAATGATTGAAAGACTGTTATATGCCTAAATGAGATGGATATGTATGTCTGTATGTTGAGCATGCTATATACACTATACTATTTATACATGATACCATGACATGTCTGTATGATGCATTGCATTGGGTTAGGGACTGATATTGGTTGGAGGAAGTGTACGGAAAGGCTTCAAGCCTAACTTACTGGCAGCACAGCTGCAACTACTGTCTAGTGCCGCATTCGGTACTATTTGGAGTATAGGGATGGGTGGGTTGATTATACCCCCACATAGAGTGTAGGGTTGGACGGAGATGGAGTGTAGAGGCTGGCTGGGTAGGACCTGTATACTGTATAATCTGTTACTGTGCTAATTATTGTTACTGTAATGGGCCAAGGCCCAAACACATGATTGCTTCTATGCTGAGATGGGCTAAAGCCCAAACTGATATTGTCACTGATACTGAAAAGGGCTTAGGCCCAGAATGTGATTGTTTTATGTTTGTTTGTTTTATATGGGATTGCACATTAAGTTTTCATAAACTCACCCTTCTTATTTGACTGTATAGGTAATCCCCAGACATAGGCGGATTGATGCGACGGAGGACTCAGCGGTGGCCACACGACCTATTAAATTCGACTTAGTACTTAATTAAAATTTCAATTCTATTTTGGGGGTATTTTATTGTAATTATGGCCTCTTTGGATTTTTACTTTTAATTTGGGGTTTCTATTATTTTATTTGCAACTGCTAGTAGTAGGGATAATTGAGTTTTCAAAACGAAACAAACGTTTTAACAAAATACGCTTAAATATGCAAACTATTTTAAAAGCTTCCGCAAAGTATAGCGTTTTGGAAATGAATCATGATTTGAGAATTAATGAAAGATAATGATAAGTTCTAAATGGAAAACAGTTTTAGCAATGATACGGTTTTCAAACGCACTTCCATGTGACATCGCCAGATTCGACCTAATGTCCAGGCTGGATTTGGGGTGTTACAGTATATGAAGTTGGAGCAATTGAATGCTTTCTAAAATAGGTAAGGATGTTTATATTAAATCCATTTTGCAATCACTTTAGACTTATACCATGAGTTGTTTCTTATTACAAATATCATTTTGTAACGAGTTTTAATTCTTATTATTTGATTTTGTTGTCAAAATAATGATAACTCTAGAGACATGAGTTGTGTGAACTAGTATGTTTTATGTGTGTCTAAGTTTTAATTCATATTATTTGATTTCATGTTGCGCAAGTAGGTTGGCGATTGGTGACCAACCCCACATCCTTGGTAGCAAGAGTTTTCAAGGCAAAAATATTATCCATTCATAGAGTTTAAACATACTTAGGAAGGAACCCATCATTTACATAGAAAACATTTGGAGTGCACAGGGTATGTGTAACCTCTCCAACCCGGCCTAAACTTTAGACCTGAATTCTGGAGATTACATCGTCCACCAAGATGGCCTAGTAGCGATATAGGTTTATAAAATAGTCGATTTAAAACATTTTTTTATTTTAGAAGAAAACTTAGTCTAATTTTAGAAAATTCCATGAGTAAAAAAACAATTAGTTTAACATCTTTCTTGTAAAGGATGATTATCATTGAAAAACTTGGTTAATTTTTGGTTTATTTATTAGAAAAAAAATTATTTATAATCTTGCAATGGGAAAGTGATTTTTAACTTATTTTTAATAAAATCTATATTTCATGCATACTTGATTATAATCCATAATTCAACATTTAAAAAAAAACCCCAATTTAAAAGACATGTATGCTAATTAAAACCAACCTAAGTCTCATGCCACTGTTCAAAATAAAATGATATAGTCTCTAAATAATAAAAATTATCAAATAATAATTTCAAAATATTCTTATGGTAGAACCGTCAATCCGAGCTGAGCCCTTCGTATGCCGAGTCCACATCCTAACCTGGTGGGTTATCTGTAAAGATAAAAATAAAAAGGGAAGTGAGCTATGAAGCTTAGTGTGAGTTCCATCACAAGAAAATTGATGCAAACAATAGACACAACATACATAATATCAACTTCAAAGGATAAACACAATTTGAATGGCAACTCGAAATTTTGGTATTTCAGATTAACTCATTATCGTAATATCTCGGTATTCACAGCAATGCAAATGCTTATAGATGCAATGCAATTTCAATTTATCAGAAAAGGTTCCTACCCCACCACTACACACCATAGTAGGAGTTCCTTAGAAATCTTCTACCTTTACACCATGCTGTGAATAAAACCACTTATCGTTGTGGACAAACCACTCATTGTGGATAAACCACTAGTAATAAAAAGGCTGGATGAACCACCGAGTTTTTATTGTTAAAAAGTTTTTGCAAACAAGCTGTTGGAAGGTTATGGATGCACAACATATTTGTAGATTGAAGCTGCTAATAAGGTGTGGTTAACCCACTCAAATGGTGCAGATAAAATTTGTTCAAACAGTGTGGATAAACCGCTGAACGATGTAGATAAACTGCTTAACTTTCTCTGTTCACATCGTCCCACCCCCATGCAATGCAATATGGCAAGCTTAAACAGATCAATACGGTAGCATTTAATTATGTTTTTAACAAAAAAAAAATATGATAGCAATCAATATTCTTATAATAGTTCAATACAGTAGCAAATAATATGCTTATAACAGATCAACTTAATAACCAAAAGTCAAGGTTAGTAAATGTTCGGTTTATCAGTAACATAAGACATGTTGTACGGAAAATCACAAATATAGATACAATAGACATGTGTATTCCATGCAAATATTCACATAACATTAGTTCAGTCAATTAGATCATGGATTCTAGTATTATTCATATTGTCAGGGGTTTAATTGAATAAAATAAAACATTAAAAACAATTCAAAAACCGTTTAGGGACTAAACTAAACAAATCATAAAATTTTAGGTAAAGCTATAAAATTTGAAAAATAAGGTCAAAATTGTAAAAATCTAAAAAAATAGGGGCAAAACTATAAAATCTAAAAATAGGGGCAAAAGTATAAAATCTAAAAATAATAGGCAAAATTGTAAAATCTGAAAAATAGGGGCACATGGTCGTACGGTGGGTCATGTGGTCCACACACCAGTGTGGCAGACCGTGTGGAAAGGTTTTGGCCGTGTGAAAAACAAACTATCCTAGGGTTTAAGGGGGACATGGTCATGTGGTCCACATGCCCGTGTGGCCATATCCTAGGCACAATTTTTCCCCGATTTACTTGTAAAAGAACACATACCTGTCTCCGAGATCTCGAGTGATGTCCCTCTCATTTAGATCTGGTCCAGGTTACCTAAATTGGGTCCTTTAAATGATATTTCTGCAAGAATTAATAACACCACAATTTTCAAGATTTATCAAGATTACCAAGAATTTTGACAAGACTCATAAAAGATCCATTCATTCAAATGAAAGATTAACACCATATGTAAATTCTTTGAGAATTTCAAATTGATTACTGAGGTTTTATTTGAACTTACCGACTTTTGGAAAATTGGGGATGAAATTTATGGCGATTCACTAAACCGATAAAAACACAACGGAATGGGAGATGATTTGATTTGGGAAATGGAATAATTATCAACAATACAGAAAATTATTATGGAAAGTAAAGAGAAGAAAATAAAATAGGAGGAAAAATAAAGATTAGGGGAATACAATTCTCTTTAGGTCAAAAAGGGAAACAAAATTCTATTATGACTAGGAAAAGGGATTAAGTAGCTAGGTTTAACAAATTTTGGAGGGGTTGCATGGTAAATTACTCATATTACCAAAATTAAAAGGAAAAAAAAGGGAAAGGTGGCATGACTTGAACTTGGGAAGGGGGAAGTGTAAAGGATTAACCATTTGGGCTATTATCCACTCTTAGTTATTTTCTACTCCATCTAATATATATTCAAGTATGGTTTTGATCATAGGTTGCTGAAAAATAAAGAAAAGAATTGGGAGAAGTGTGGCTTAAACATAGGACCTCTAAGGATTACAGTAAACACTTAACCATCAAGCCTAATCATTCACTTAGTCATTCTTTATAATTAACTCCCTATATTTTGGGGTGTTATAGTGTGCTCGAGGAAAGGCTACAATGAAGAATCAGTAATGGCCAATCCATGTACATTTGAGAGGATTGATAATTGCCTAATATACAAACACCAATAAAATTCAGTTAATTGAAGTTAATAATGCTTGTGATTTAATTGACTCAAGCACATGAGGTTGGAATATTCAGTTAATACGAACCTTGTTTCACCCAAATGAAACTTGTAACACCCCTCACCCGGTCCAGTCGTCAGACTTGGACAATAGGATGTTACAACTAAATATCAAACAATTACAAGCAAATTATAATTTTAAAATCTAAATTAAATATCAAACAAATCATAATTAAAAAAATTAACATGTGTTTCAATAAATTACGGGTTAATATCGAGCTTACGGAGATTAAAACTAAGCAGGCAATCAATTTGGATCAATTTGAAACAAATTTAAAAAGATTAGAATATATGAAAATAGGGGACACTTGGTCGTGACTCGAGGCTGTGTGAAAGGGTTGAGGCTGTGTGGAAGGGTTACATGGCCAAGTGAGTAAACTATGTAACAACCAGATGTCGTGTGAAATTGGGGTCACACGGTTGTGTCGCTAGGCCATATGACAAAGCTTAGCTCGTGTGGCTCAAGAACATGGTTGTGCGGTAAAACCATTTACAATTCAAATATAGGGTCACACGACCTTGTAACTCCTTGAGACTGTTTAGACAAACCTACACCAAAATTTAATAGGCCACATGGCCGTGTGGGGTGACCCTGTAGGACACATGGCTGTGCGGTAGACTATGTGCCAGCCAGTGTATACTTGAAAAGTGCCTTTTAAACCAAGCTATACAACCATGAAATGTTTAATCCCCAAGCTTTCATTTAGACTACATTTCAACCTATTCAAAGGTATTCAAAACAAGTCAAAAACATCATTTACAACAACCATCCTAGGTGTCTAACCAATATGCCACAATTGGCACCTCAATCAACAATGCTAACCCAATTAAATTATCCTACTCAATCATACCTTTATGCCTTCAATGGCACCCCAAATAAACCAAACCAAACATGTATAAAAACAACCGACACATCTAAATAAAGCATAGGTGTAGGCATGACTTTTACCAATTCCATACTAAGACATAATCTAGGCATATTATGCATGAAAAAAGATCCAATCATCCATCAAACATAATGCCTAACATATAACCATTTCATCCATGAAAACATTTAGTAAATAACCAAAACAACCATCAAACTATCAACAAAATGACCATTGTCACTATGCAATACATATGTACATGACTAATAAAGCCAACAAGATTCAAAATGTCATCAAACTACAAAATCAACATTCCAAACACAAGACTTTCTAGGTACATGCCAAAACCAAAATAAGAGCATCACCAACACTTGAGTTCGGGATTGTCATTGGATGCTGAATAGACATACGAACCGAATAGTATCTAACTTAAGCGTGGAAAAACAAAACCGTATGCTGAGTATAGCTCAGTGGTATTTCTATAATCCATATATTTAAACAAAATAGAGACTATTAAAATGAACATTTTAATTCCATTAATGACATGCAATAAGATCAATTACAAAGGCTAAATTAAAAATTCTTTATTCACAACTAAATCATTAATCTAACATCAATACATGGTAATTATATCTCATAGTGCATTTATTAGCTCAATTCATGTATAAACATATTCCATCTAGCCTTTCATTTCATAGACATTCACTGAACATCACCATCCAATATTCATAATTCTATTCATTATCTCATATTCTTTTCCACATTTCAATTTCATTTCTCACCATTTGCCATATCGAAAATCAAATAACTTATTTTATCATTTAATTCCCTATTAACACGACTCAGACTCAGACTCAAACAGATACACGAATCTAACCAACACACCAATTTGGCACCCAGTTCCTTATTGGATAAAACCAAAACAAATAGTTGCGCCCAGCACTATCAAATAGATTGACACCCAATGTCTCATTAGTTAAAACGAAGCAAATTGGCACACAGTGCCTCATCAACTTGTAGTCGAAGAAATCCCTGAACTCTTCCTATCCTATGGCATTCCAACTATATCCGACTCTGCCCGAACAGTTAATAAAGTTTCCATTACTTATTTCATTCTCAATCCATATACCAATTCACATCAATTACATCATTAACTCATTTATGCAATCATAAAATAACATAAAACATTTCATTATACATTCAATTCCATATTTACATAAATACTCATAACTTTCACATATGCTCAAAATAATCCTAAAAAACATCAATCATTTTTACTAATTCAAATACATCTCAATTTCACAAATAGACTCACCTTATATTCTTACCCTAGAAACACAATTCAAATGCAGCAAATTTATGAGTAATTCTGATTATAGAAACACAAACCGTGAACTCCGAGCTATTCGTTGACGACTTTGTCTTTTCCTTTCTTTTTTGAGGAATCTGAGTCAATGTTAGCTATAGATTAAAACAAACATAATAAATTATCAATACAAAGCCAATTTCACATTCAATTTCTAATTTATGCAACTTTTTCATTTTATTCAATTTAGCCCCTAAAATCGGGAATAACATACTTTCAAACTTAACCCCTAATTTTTATACCATTTTCACTCTAAGCCTAATTTAACTCTCTATTTCACATTTTTACCACCAAATTTGAAATTTGTGCATTTTAGTCCTTATTGCACAAAATCATCAATTGACTTTACAATTTAGTCCTTTATCAATTCTAAACTTAAAATCTATCAAAATAACACCTCAAACTCTAAATATTCTACAATGGTAACATCCTAAATCTTTACTAGCACCAAAAACTGTAACATGGGTCAGCTAAATTGAACTACGGGGATTCTAAAAACATAAAAATGATAGGAAATGGGTAAAATTACACTAACCAAATTGAGCTTCAAAGCTTAAAGCGCAAAGGCCAAATGCTCCATTTTCTTCCATCCCAATTTTCAGCATGCAAAATAAAGATGAAAGGTTTGTTTCTCTTTCTCCCCACTTTGCTATTTACTTTCATTTTGTTTTTAAAAAAAATAAAGTTTAACTAAATTTTTATAATATATTTAACATATAATATAAGTCATAACCGACCACCATTATAATAATATATAATGGTTTATTTACTTAATAAGTCTTATATATTCAATTCTAATTGTAATTTCTTAATAATTCTTACTTTTATCATTTACACGATTTAGTCCGTGTACTCAAATTAAACACTATTTCGACAAAATTTCTAAATTGAAGTTCAGTTTGCTTCTAATATAACTCCGTAAATATGACTCAATTTACAGAATCGAGGTTTTGAAACCACAATTTTTGACACCACTAACTTTTCATTTATTACAGAACCTGTTGTATTCTATTGATTCAATTGCCATCAAGTACTAATGTTGATATTGTAACACCCTATACCGAACCCGATCGTCTGGTCCGGGCACCAAATGTCACAATTAAATTGTTACATAACAAAATATTTCCAATTTAATTAATTCTCTTCTAGAATCAATGCTACATTCAAATAAAAATTTAAGTTAATAAATTAACTAACCAAAGCATTTTCATAAAGAACATTGTATGAAATCTCTTATTATACGATTAACTAACTATGTAGAAAAAAAATTTCTTTACAACATACCCATCTACTGAATATGCCTATATACATAATTTTAACAAGTTGAATTTTTCTTAATTACATATTCACTACCTGAGGTGTAGCCTCTAAGGGCGCCCTTCTATATGCATGATACCACCTCAAAGAAACCCACATAGGTTCTGTGAGGTTTGCCTTGGTCCCTTCCCACAGTTTCCATAATAGCCTTTACTCCTATAACCAAGGCAAACCATTCATAAGTTTGAATGAATTTAGTGAGATTTCATACATAAATTATTAAATAAGAACTCCCTGAAATTCATATAAGCTCTCGTAATTTGGCTGGCATAGTCAACACCTATATGCTATTCTTGAACAAGCTATTGGCGAATATATTTGTGGCAGGATTTCTCTAAGATGTAGGCATCCTTTCAACTCTTAAAAGAGACCTAAACATCATCTTAGATTCAAATTCTTTATCATTTGATAAATTTATTGGATAACTTTTCTCTTGAGCTAACATACATATCATTCGTTAACTCTGGCGGACTAGTACACACTTTGTTGTAGCGGCGAATTCTTACCCATTACAATTAATTCCTTGAAAATTTATGCTAAATGTACGACATCATTCGGTCTACTTCGTGTATATACTCTAGCTAACTCAGATACCTATCCAAAAGGGAAACCCTCATGTACATAACCTCAATAGGAAGTTTCTAAATCAATTATTTGGCAGACTATCATACGAATAAACCCTTTTTTTGCATATTCGTATAAGATAATCCCAATGGAATTTTCCTTCAACTAGTCCTTAAGGATATCACCAAAATGAATAACCCTTGGCGGACTTTCCTAGAGTGAATAACCTTTACGAACGTCCCTCTCATTCGATAGCCTCTCGGGGGTATACAAAACAGATGGCCCTTGGTGGACTTCCCACATAAGATAGTCATAAGTAGATTTTCCCTTTTCTAACAACTTTTTTGCCAAGAAAACTTAAAAGTAGAGTCTAGAGAATCGTCTCGCTTTCTCAAAACCTATGTTGGCTTATCCGTTAACTCTAGAGGACTCTTAATAGTGGTACATATTTGAAAATATTCTGAAGGATAACCCTCTTTTCCACGTATATCCATGTACAACACACTCTCAGATTTTCCTCTTGTCATTACGTCTTGGCTAGACCTCTTATTAGCATTCTTGCCAACATTCCTATACATGCCATAACCATTATATAAGACTTTTTGCCACGCGAGTCAAACAGTGATTTCCACTTATATGCCCTGACAGGCTTCCCTATTTACTGCCCTGGTGGACTTCATTTTTTCTATAAGGTGAATTTTTCCTCCAGTGGATTAGGCCATGACTAGCCACAGAATTTTGACTCTGAGGAGTCAAAAAATCATTTTCATGGTGTTGCTCCGTAGAGCCAGTCGATCATTTATCCATTATGCCGCTCTGTGGAGCCAGTAGACCATTTTCAACCAAACATCCTCAACTCCTCTTGTAATTCAAACACCTAAGTATTCACCCACAAGGCTGGGCCATTTTCATATTTGGTAACTCCATTCCTCGTCCAATTCATCCATTCCTCGTTCAATTCGTCCATTCATCCATTACGCCAATTTTCTTACCTTCAACTAACCTGCCAAATAATTCCCTCCACGCTCCACATTTTAAAAACATAAATTACATGCACGTCTTTACAACCAATACTACTTATTCATACTATATCATGGAGTATGCCATGTACCAATTCTATCATACAATTCAAGGACATACTAGAAAACATTCATGTAATTACACAACTTTATGCATGCACAACTTTCTCATTCACTACAATCATATACAATCATATAACTGAAATTGAACTTAGAGTAGAACATAAAAGCAACACAACAACCAGAATAACACTTCAAATGGTAACACCTCAAACAGTGGAGTACGAAAACTCATCTGCTATCCTTTATCCTCTCCAACTTAGCTTTTACAACTCCTTCATCCTTCCAGCTACACACATCCACCAATATACCAATTAAATCAAATATATTCAAGCTTTAAAACCCAGAATCCAGTAACATTCAAAAGCTTTTCAAATATTTTAGAAATCCTTAACTTCTCTTCTTTTTTTCTCAAATTCACAAATACAGAGAGTGTAAGAGCTTTCCCCAACTTTCTCTTCTTCGGAGCAACTAAAGACAATGATGCAGAAGAGAAGAAAATGAAACATAAATGAGAAGAATTTTTGCCTTCAGAATAATCCTTCTCACACATATATATAACCTTTCACGCACAGTCGCTAAAGTCCCAAATAACTCATCCATCACTAATCATTTTGTTTCCAGCTAAGGAACCAACGGGTTCCAACTTAACTAAACCAGAATTGAGACCCAACTATTTTCCATTCAACCACTAAAATTCCAGATTTTCCAATAGAGTCCACCGAACCTACTATTTCTTTCAATTAGTTCCCAAATCTTTCTTAATCTTCGGACCTTAATGAAAATCTAGTGTGATAGATATGCTAGTTTGGCAATATGATGTGATTGAAATTTACATTGTTAAAGGATGATATAAAGCTCTCACCACCTTACTATCTATTAGTCAACAACCATTAACAAATAGTCCATCCACTTTAAATGTTAATTTCTATAAAATCCTATGGTCGCTAGAATTGCTAGAGAAATCAAAAGTTTAGTGTGGAGCCTTTATAACAACTATGTTCCTACTATGTCTAATTTTTACTAGCGACATAAATCTGCTACCATCACTCGCCCTCGATGTCACTAGGATTCTAAGATTACATTACATGCTTGTAGGGATTATAATATGGTTGTTGTGATCTAGGATCGATTAATGGTTACTTGGAAAGATACCATCTTACTATATAGAATCAAGGATTGGTTAAACTTTTTATTTTCCTAATTACATTTCACCAATGTTGTCTAGTTGCTATTACCTTTTAGGTGATTTGGGGAAATATAAATAAGGAAGTAAACGAGGGTATTAAAATTATTACGAATGAGGCTTACATATTTATAACTACCACTCAGAGCTTCATTCGATTATCAAACAACCACAGTTGAGGGTCAAACTACTCAAGCTTACTGGGAACCTCTAGGTGAATTCTTCTCTAAAAGTACCACATCATCACCTCTTAATGTTGTTAAAAAAAGGACTAAATTGTCTTAAGAATACAAATTTGGCAACTAATGTGGACAAAAAAATGTTGAATAACCAAGTTGAGAAAAGTTGTCAAGTTCATGGACTAAATGTTACTTTATCTCTTTATTTTATGTAAAAAAAAAAACTTTCAACCATTACATATATAATAACAATAGTATTCAAGATTGATATAATAAAAATATTAGTTTGATTTGAAAATTAACACATAAAAGTAGACCTACTCATCGGTCGGGCCACCCATCCCAGCCTGAAGGCCCACCGAAAATGTGGGAGGGTTTGGGCAAAAATATAGGCCCAAAAAATGGACTTGGACAAAAAAAATAATGTCTGTTTAAAAAATGAGTCGAGCCTCGGGTAAGGCATTTTTAGCCCGGGCGTGGCCCGAATTCACTAAAAGAGAAAAAAATGTTTTTTTTTTGTTTTTAATATTATTTTCTTGTTGTTTTTTCCCTATTTTGCGACCATTTTACTATTATATTGCTACTATGTTGTTTTCTATTTCTCTTCATATGTATATATAGATAGATAGAAAGATTTACTTATAAGTATCGTAAAATTACCTTGTTTTAAATATTTCAATCAACGATTTGTATTAATTTAATACGAGCATCATATATATATACTCTTAGCATAAATCATTCACATGGACTTTTTTACTAATTTAAAATATTTAATTATTAATATAAAAAAATTTGACGGTTAATTATATTAAAATTTAACATAATCAATCGAATAATAGAGATATAAATATATTAGAGATTTCTAATATATAACAATGAATTGCATGATGAGTTATTTAATCTGAATTAATATGAATAGACTAATTCATAAATAAATAAATAAAACAAGATTGTATGCCCCTGGGGATTTAAATGATTAATTGAAAATAAATTTTTAATTATACTGAATAATTGTCAAATAGAATATTTTTCAAAAAAATTATAAATTTAAATATTATTTTATATCTTTATATTTTATAAAAATAAATTTGGAATTAAATTAAGATAAATTAACAAAATATGAGATAATTTGAGATAGAACTCTAATATGATAGAATTAAAACATGACCTACGGTTCAATATATAAATCAATCACTTCATAATATAATTTAAAAAATAAAATAATAAAGGAAGAAATAAAATATATTTATCTATATGCAATTACTATGTAAATTATATACATCATTCTTGACGCATCAAATTATATTTATAAATAAAATCTCAAATTTGAGAGTAATATAAGAAAAAAAAACTAAAATTTAACTATTGTTTTATAATAAAAACTTCAAAGAGATCAAAATTAAAATTTGACCATCATTTTATAATGGAGAGAGATAGAGAGAGAGACCAATAGAACATGTGTCCCTCTAGGTGCCAAATTTTATTAAAAATTAAATCTCAACTGTAATATAAAAATCGAAAAGGAAATTTGATCATTATTACATAAATTAAAAAAAAAAGTAAAGAGATGTAATCGCAATTAAACCATGATGTTATAATGAAAAAGCAAGATTGGAATGCCCTAACGCCTTCTTTTCATATTTAGTTTATAAATATAGATTTAAATTCTGAATATATTCTAAGGATTAAAATGTTTTAAAATCTCAAAAAAAAAGAGAAAAATAAAAAAGAAAAATAAAAAGATAGCTTTGTTTTTTGGATAGGTGTAAAAAGGAAAAATTATTTGGATAGGTGTCGAAAGGAGAAATGGTTGATACACTATTTTTATATATAGTGTATATAGATTATAAACTCTCAAAATTTAATACAGATTAAAAAAAATTATTATAGTAGTAACTTTAATAAATAATATAAATCCCAAGTTTACAGCTGCAGCAAAAATTTTTTTCTAAAATGCAGCTTTAGTGTGACGAAATATTGCAACGTCACTAAAACACCGTGGCATCATATAAGAACCCTGTGCCAATTAGCAAAGCACCCCACCTACCTACTTTTATTTTTGTTAGTACAAAAAAGAATTAAATAAATTCACATATATTATTTATCCTAATATTTAAGATTTTGCTTTAATAGGATTCCAACTTAATGGATTTAATATATCAAAATATTTTATTTTTGTATATTTTGAAGATAAATCATTTAATCTAAAGATATATTTAATTATTATATCTCTTATATCTTATATAACTAGTGGCATATTAACAAATACGACTTAAGGGGATAAACTTATATAGTATTGTCGACTACATATTTTTTTACTATTAATTTTCATGTATAATTTATAAGCCCTAAACCTTAACATTTGAGAATTTTTTTTCTTTTGGGTACTTATAGTTAATATAGAACTACAAAAAAATATAAAGAAAGCAAGTCAAAATATTTAAAGAAAACCTTAATTTTTTATTTTTTATTTATTCTTGTTCCTCTTCTTTAGTGATAATATCTTCTTCTTTCTCTTATAATTTGTTAATTACTTTCTTCCACTACTCTTCCTTTTTTTCTTTCAGTTAAAAGGTTTTTTCTTTAATTGTTATCTTTTTAAAAAAATTGATGATTTTTTTATTGGAACTTCTCTAGAAACCTTTAAAAATTTGAAACTTCTAAAATATCTTATTTTATAAGAGATAAATATATATATTTCTGTATATTTTTTAAACTTTAAAAGGGATTGGTGTTTTTTGGGATCAGAATTTAAATTTTTAGGGGGTTTAATATAATAAAATTCATTTTAAAGAGGGTGCTATGTAAATTTCTAAAAATCTAGGTGGGGCAATGGCCCCCACCTGCCTTCTCTTGTATTCGCCAATGTATATAGCAGACCTCATAGATCTCATGACAAACCTAAAGAGAACTTGACATCTGTCTTCTAATGAAGTCAATATCACAAGAACCATGCATAGTTGACCTACCAACCAGCGAATCTTGAGTTAACTTACGAACCTCAGTCCAACAAACCTTGGAACTAGGCATCTCCACTAAGACTATATGAGGACTATGTAAGAATCCAGGGTCATTGATTGCCAATCGTCTTAAAATATCTTATCTTAAGACGTAACATCATTGTCATTATCATGAATATCAAATTAGACTTTCATGTCAATCACTTCAAAGCACTTATCTAAACATATCTCACACTATAAAAATATCATGCAAATCAACTCATACGCTTAAACGTAATTATTCTTTCTTCCAAAACCCACAAACTCCATCACCAAGAAAACTCATTTCCTTACCTTCACCTAAGCAGCCCATCGTGTAAACCACCTTTTTCCTTTGTTAATTTTACTAATAAACAATACCAATTTTTTAAAATTTGTTACATAATTTATTGTACTCATTTAACTCCGCTTAGATTTATGTGATGGCTCGAATTATTATTAAAATCTAATTTTTAAAATAGTATTTTATTGTTAAATTATATATATAAATTGAGTGAAGTTAACACCTTACCTGACGTAATAATTAAGCTGCTTTTAGGTACAATTCTTTAAAAGTGTAATTGAGAACAAAAGATCTTTTTGAAGGTTATTGTATCACGTGAAAAACGTGAACTTAACCATATATCCATGGTAAAAATAAAAATGAAAAACCTAAAATCCAAAGGGGTGGCATTTATAATTTTTTTTCCAATTAGGACGACAAGTTACTCTTTTGTTCCTTCTTCTTGCTTGAAAGCTGCAGGATACATGATCAGTTTCATTTATTTATTATCCCCCCCAATGAAAGTATTTTTCACTTCTTATTATCATAATTTAAAATAAAAAAAAATAGTTTAATACATCCTTTAGTTTTTGAGTTCAACACCTTTTATTAATATGGTATTTGTATTTTTTTTAATGTAGTATCTATATCTGTTAAAAGTTAAATATTTTAATACTTGAAGATAACATTGTTAATTTTTTAGTGTTTGATTCAAGTTTTAAGATTAATTTAATGTAATTTTATAATTAATTAATATTGTTGACAATTAAATTTTATTAAATCAATGTTAAACATCAGAAAAAATAATAATAATAATGTAATTAATAAATTAATTAAATTCATAATTAACACCAAATTTATTCTATAAATAAAATTATGAAAATTCAAACTTAATAATATTAGTAATTAATTTATATTAAATTAACCAAAAACTCGATTTAAATATTAAGTTGCCATCACTATCTTTGGGTACCAAACTGTATAATTTTTGTCAAATATAAATATCACGTTGGACAAAAAACATAAATACTATATTTAAAAAGTGTCAAACTCAAATATCAATTAATGTATTAAACCAAAAATAATAATCTTGTAAAATTTCTGATTGCCAACCACCTAAAAAAGCTAGTGGTTAAAATTTTATATTGTGACCATAAGATCTAAGATTTAAGCCCTATTAATGGCATCCTCTTTCCCCAAATTGTAGTGTAGCAAATATATATTTTTATATATACTAATTAGAAAATAACTAACGCACACAAACTTAGTAAATCACATTCTAAAACATCCACATTTACATCAATAAAAACAATTAAACTACCGATTATTATTTATGTAAGTTCTTATCATTAGAAAAAGTTGTATCTATTTTTAAAAATAGTATTATTTCTATTATGTAGAATTTACATATAAAATAATATTTTTTTATGTAATGTCACAAAATATAGAGAATTAGTTGTAATGAATAAATAAGAAATAAGTCTTTGATTTGATGGTTAAGTAGTTTGTATATCTTCTAAAAGTCTTAGGTTTAAATCACACTTCTTCCATTTTTTTCTTTTTATTTCTAGCAACCTAGGATCATTGACATATCTAGGGGCTAGTAGAGGCCCCAGCCCCCCCCCCCCCAAATAAAAAAAATTGTTTATATAGTCCTTCAAACTAGTAAAGGTAAAATTATACTTTGGTCCCCTAAAAATAATAAAATTTTGATTTAATCCTTTAAAATTTATAAAGATTTAGGCTATTAAAAATTATAATTTAATTTTGACCCCTAAAATAATTTTCTAACTTTGCCCCTGCCTAGGATGAAAGTCACATTAGCATAAATAATATTTAGGGTAAAAATATAATAAGAATGGGCAATAGCCTAAGTGGTTAAGGCTTTACACTTTCTTTCTTGCAAACCTAGTTCAAGTCACGTCAAACCTCCCATTTCAGCCAAAATTAGATAATTTATCATGTAGCCCCTTAAAATTTGAAAAACTTGAGTATTTAATCCTCCCCTAATTACCCTAGGATTTTGATTCATTTTCTATTTTTTCTCTCGATATCAAATCAATCTCGAATAAATCAATTCTCTACCAATTGTTGAACTTATCTTTGGTAGCCTCCGTAATTCCACCAAGTTCGGATCTGTTACAGGTGTCACTACACCAAAATAGGTTTTTAGCGGCACTTTTAGTGGCGTTTCTTTAAAAACGCCGGAAAGAAAAAGGATTAGTGACGTTTTTAGCAAAAATGCCGCAAAATAATAAAACCCAACGGCGTCGTTTAGTGGCCTTTCGGGGGATTTAGTGGAGCATTAGCGGCGTTACCCTAAAATTGCCGCAAAAAATATCATTAGTGGCGTTTTTCAGGAAAATGCCGTAAATAATAAAAGCCAACGGCGTCGTTTGGTGGCCTTTCGGGGGGATTTAGTGGAGCATTAGCGGCGTTTCCATAAAAACGCCGCCAAAGATAACCATTAGTGGCGTTTTTCAGGAAAACACCGCAAATAATAAAAGCCAATGGCGTCGTTTGGTGGCCTTTCGTGGGAATTAGTGGCGTTTTTATCGTAGCGCCGCTAATGCTCTGGCTATTAGCTGCGTTTTTAGGTAAGCGCCGCTAATGGTCCGGGTTTTTAGCTGCGTTTTTTATTAAGTGCCACTAATGCTCAGACTTTTAGCGGCTTTTTTAGTAACCGCCGCTAATTCTAGGGGTTTTAGCGGCGTTTTGTTAAAGTGCGCCGCTAGTAATAGGGTTTTTAGCGGTGTTTTTGATTAAGCGCCACAAAAAAATTATCTTAATTGAACTATTATTTATATTAATTAAATGAAATTAAATTTATTTCTAATTGAATATTTAAAATCTTAAGAAAAAAATAATACGTATAAATAATTTGAAATAAAACACATGGAAAAATTAAAATATTATTATTTAAAATAATTTTAAAGTTTGTTGGGTAAATGATTACTGATTGTTTTTTAAGTTATATATTAAAAATTTTGAAATTATTATCGTAATTAAAAGAGATAGTATTAATTTAAATTTAAAATATTGAATTAAGCGTATATAGTTAATTTAGGGTTTTAGGTTTAGGGGTATGTATATGATATTATTAATTTAAGATTTTAGGTCGGTTTAGGGGTTACTATTTTAAGGTTGTTATTATAATTGATCAGGAGTACATATATATATGGATTTAGGGATTATGGTTTAAGGGCTGAGATTTAATGTTTAGGGGTTAGGGCTAGGGTTAGACGTTAGGGGTTAGGAGTTAAGGATTTAAGGTTTAGCTAGGGATTTAGGGGTCGGGTTAGGGTATTGGGTTTAGATTAATTAGTTTTTTCAATTTATATTTTAAATATGTTCTTATATAATTGTAAAAGAGGTAATAATAAATTTGTTTAGGGTTTTTTGGTTTCGGTATATGATTTGGTTTCGGTATATTATTAATTTAAATTCGAATTTGAATAGTAATGCTCAAATAATTCATGAATAACACTTAATTACTTAAATAAATTTGTGAATTTGAATTGAAATCATTCAAAAATATGCATATACCTGAGTCGGTATCATTCCTATTTTGATCACTTCAATAAAAAAAATCCCATATACTTGTTACTCCTTGTTTGTTTTCATTAATTTATCTATTTGAGAAAGAATATAATAAATTAGTTAATTAGATAAATTTATTCATTTATCAATAAAATAAAATATTATAAATTTCAAACTTTATACAAATAAAATAAATATTATAAAGATAATATTGTTTATTGCTACTTTAATACAAATTTTTTTACTATTAATTATTGTTTAATCAATTTTAACTATTTTATGATTATTAAAGATTTAGGGATTTTTTGGATGGCCGTGCTATTTTAAGGATTAGGGGGTATGGATTTAAGGTTTGGGATATAAGGGTTAGGGGTTAGGGGTTTAGGATTTAAGGGTTACGGGTTAAGGGTTTAATGGGTTAATGATTTAAGGTTTAGGAATTTAGGGGTCGAATCAGGGTTTTGGATTAATTTAGATTAATTTGTTTAAATAATATTTTAAAAATATAATCTAAAGTACCAATTGATATATTTAAATATTAGTTTAAATAGAATTAATAAATAAGTTTAAAAAATTATTGATATATATTATATGGATGGATATATATTTAGGTATAATTATTTATTTTGGAAATATATATTATGTATAGGACCAAATACATAAGAAATGAAATAAAAAAACAAACAAAAAAGACAAAAAAAACCTAAAATTTACAAAATTAATATAATTGTTATAAATATTACTGAATTAAATTTTAGTGGTGTTTTCAAAGAAAACGCCAGAACTATGCATTATAGCTTAAGAAAACGGTGCCGTTTCTGAATGAATAGTTAAACTTTTAGTGGCGTTTTTATTAAAACGCCAGAAATGTGGAATGCATTAGTGGCTTTTTTACAAAAAATGCCGCAAAAGTGTCTTAAAATTTTGAGTAAACGACGTCGTTTCTCTCCACGATTTTTAACTTATAAAAAGTTTAGAATTATTTACTTAAAACGTCACAGTTTGGCTTAAAGTACGTTAAGTATTAGTGGCGTTTTTACATAAAACGCCAGAAACAATGCAATTTGAGACTAGCAAAACGGCGCCGTTTCTATTTACAACTTTAAATTTTTGTGGCGTTTTTGGCAAAACACCGGAACTTTGGAAGCAATAGTGGCGTTTGTACAGTAAACGCCGCAAAAGGGTATTAAAATAGTGTCTAAACGACGCCATTTCTGTACACGATTTTTAACTTAGAAAAATTTGAGAATTATTTATTTAAAACATCACCGTTTGGGTTAAAGTAAATTAGGTATTAGAGGCGTTTTTACATAAAATGCCAGAAATAATGCAATTTGAGACTAACAAAACGGCGTCGTTTCTATTTAAAACTTGAACTTTTAGTGGCGTTTTTAGAAAAACGCCGAATATGTGGAAGCAATAGCGGCATTTTTACAAAAAACGCCGCAAAAGGTATTAAAATAATGTGTAAACGGTGTCGTTTCTGTATACGATTTTTAACTTAGAAAAATTTTAGAAACTAAGTATTAGTGGCGTTTTTACATAAAACGCCAGAAACAATGCAATTTGAGACCAAAAAAACGACGCCGTTTCCCTTTACAACTTTAATATTTAGTGGCGTTTTTAGGAAAAATGCCAGAACTGTGGAAGCAATAGCGGCGTTTGTACCGAAAACACTGCAAAAGGGTATTAAAGTAATGGCTAAATGACGCCGTTTCCGTAAACGATTTTTAACTTAGAAAAATTTTAGAATTATTTATTTAAAACGTCACCGTTTGGCTTAAAGTGAATTAAGTGTTAGTGGCGTTTTTACATTAAACGCCACAAAAAATGCAATTTTAGACTAACAAAACAGCACCGTTTCAGTTTACAAGTTTAATTTTTTGTGGCGTTTGGTCTGAAAACGCCGGAAATGTGGAACAAGTAATGGCGTTTTTTCGAGAATCGCCTCAAAAATGTATTAGAATTTTTGCTGAATGACGCCGTTTCTCCAGACGTTTTTTAACTTATCATTTACTCACTCGACAAAAACAGAAACATAAGCAATTGCGCAGAGGCCGAATCGGAAGGGAAAAAACCTAAGAAAAAAATCTAAGCAAGAAGGGGGAGGAGAACTCAGAAATCATCAAAGAGGAAGCAACGATTGCTTCAATCTTGACAGGATTTTGAGTAGCTGCGGAATTTGTGGTTAAAAGGTAAGCATTTATTTCTTTCGAAGCACATCGTCTTGATTTAGGGTTTTGGCTGCATTATGTTTTGCAAATTTGGGGTTTAGAAAACAATTTTGGTTACAGTGTGTGAGGGATTTAGGTATAATTTGTTTATTTAGCAGTTGCCCTTAATTTTGGTTACAGTGTATAAGGGATTTAGGTATAATATCTAGTGTTTTACGTAGTTAATGAAGGGGAAGGAATGTAATCGTGGATTAAGCCTTTTGGTCATGGTGATGTCCCTAACTCTTCTCTGTTTCTTTCCGAGTTCGTTATAGAAGTAAAAGATTAATACGCATATTATTCAAGTTGAGGTGAAGGGTATTTGAACCTGAAATTGAGCTTTTGAAAAAACAATAATAATACGTTCTGTCAAATTTATTGGTGTGGTGTTTTGATTTTTTTCCAAATATTGACCTTAAAAGTGAAGGGCTAAATTCCTATAAATAAAATTATAGGAGTAAATTTTAAATTTATAGAAGATAGATGGACTTCTAGTAAACTTTAATTTAAAATACAGAAGTTGAGCTCTTCTAAGACCAGGAAGAAGATGAAATTAGTCATTTTCAGATAGGGTTTCATTTATGACAGTCTTGACACCTGAGGCCAATTTCGGAGGGACGGGTAATTTGCCCGTTAGAGAAAGGAAAAATGTATCAATTTCATATTTAATTTGATCGACTTACATCTTAGTTTAGGGATTTAATAAATGATTTTTGTTTGTTTTTTTCAAATATGAATTTGACTCAAAAGATCCAACTGATGAGGGTTGGTACGTTGTACTCCGTAACATCCCTAGAGACTTGTTTGACATGGGCAGTAGAAGTAGAGATAACATCGACGACAGATCATAAATTTTGCTCTTTCCAGAACAAAACTTAAATGAAAATATCCCTAGTACTAGTACACAATTTCAATGGGTTCGCCATGATACGGATGAAGATATTTATGAATTATGATTTAGTAAGATTTTACGAATTATGTAATATCATAATTTAAATATTGGTCTTATTATATATTTCAACTATTTTATATGTGTTGTTATTGTTGTAATTAGTTACTAAGTTTTCAACTATTTTATGTGTAATGCAAATAAAATGCCTAGAAGAAAAATGCGAGATCTAAGCATTGTTCAAAATGCTCTAAACTCGACAGAAACAAATAGTGAACAAGAGATAGCTATTGGATCTTCGAATGTTTCGATTGCACCTGAGGATCCTACAGAAGTTCAACGTAATTTTATATTTAATTTACATGCGTGTTGACATCTAATTGATTTGTTTTTCAAATTCTTATATTATAATATACAATTTTTCAGCTGAAAATAGTGGGACACGCAGAGGTCGAGGACATACGCTACTTAGAGATTTATACGAGTTAGATCCAATCGAGCGTGTAAAAGTATGCAGAAACAGTTTTGGTCAGCCTGTTGGAACAGAAGCTCGACGTTTAGCAGGATACTTGGGCATTTTAGCATGAAATGCGAATATGTTGCCTATCAACTACGAGTCATGGCATCAAATGCCCGATAGTAACAAAAACCAAGCCCTCGATAATATTAAGGTAACAAAACGTTAATGTCATCTGTAATACTTGGGAATTAGTTTCATTTATATTTACTTTCTTAACTTGTGTTTTTTGTAGGCGAGGTTTGCTTTAGAGGTCTCAGATAATTATGTAAAGAAGGCATTGGGAAAAATATGGAGAGACCATAAAAGTACTTTAAAGAAAGATTATTATAAGATGAAAACAACCCTTGATGAGAAATTGCAAAATGTCCTGCTGGGTATGCTGAGGTACCAATGGGAAGATGCGGTTAGATTTTGGCATTCGAAGAAAGGTGAGGTATGATGTACTTCCAAACTCTTGTAATTATTTTGGTTTATAGTATTTACTATTTACGTACTAATAATTTCATAACGTAGGATTGTGAACGAGTTGGAAAAAGCAGCAGGGAGAAACAGAAATTCACTCACACAGCCGGGTCGAAAAGTTTTACTTGTGTAGCTGAGGCCAAGGCATTTTTAATTTTTTAATACTGTCAAATATGTATTACTTTCCATTCAATAATATTTTTCCTACTATATTGTAGGAACTGTCGTCTGGTCAGAAAGTTTGACGCCTTCAACTTTTTGAGATTAAACATAGGAAGAAAGATGAATCTCCTATGACTTTTGAAGCTGCAGAAATTATGGTACGTTTACTTAATACGATTTGACTTGTTTTAGCTATTTATAGTGTTTATTTTCTAATGGTTTAATTCATTGCTTGTAATGCTAATATTGTTAACTTATGTTGCATTTGTTTTTTTAATATATATTGCATTCCTAACTGTGTAATTTATTTATTAGGAAAAACTAACAGATAAAAAGGTGGAGTACGAAGTGATTGCTTCCAGTGATAGTTCTGTTCATCTTGAAGACATTGATAACCGGATTATTACTGAAGTTTTGGATCCTGAAAGGTATGGTCGGGTTCGATTTCAAGGATCTTTTGTTAACCCAACTCAATATTTTGGATCCAGCTCGCACCAATACATGACTTCGGGGAGTCAGGCTCAAGCTGAAGTTCAGAGGTTAAAAGACCACATGGCTCAGATGCAAGCGACCACAGTTGAGGTTCAAAGGAAATATGAAGAACTCCAACTACAACTTAAAGCAGAGGCAACAATAAGGGAAGCAGAGGCTGTAGCGAGAGAAGCAGAGGCTACAGCAAGAGAAGCAGAGCAGAGCAGAAAGTATGACAAGCTCCAGCAGCAGCTTCAGAAATGATAAAGATGTTTCAGCGGTCCCAACTTCCGCCGTCGTAGTGTATTGTATAAATATTTTTATCATTTTAACTTTTAACATTTTTGTGAAAATAATATGAATTATATTTTATTTATTGATATTAATATTATTTTATTCATTTAATTTGAAATATTATATAATTTTATTGCTTGTGGCTGGTTCAGATTTGGTTGCTTTTGATTTGTTGTTACAAGAGGGCTGAAAAAAATGAAATTTTAATTTTACAAAAATCCCAAAATTAGTGGCGTTTTTAGAAAAAGCACTGCTAAAAGCCGCCAAACAATAGCGGCGTTTGTGGAAAAAGCGTCACTAAAGAATATGACCTTTAGCGGTGTGACAACCCTAATTAGACCCTGGTCAGAATGTGGTTTCGAGACCACATTACCGAGCCAAAAATTTATTTTTGTGTTTTAATTACATAAATTTTTGTGTGACAGTGAATATATGAGAAATTAAATGCTTAATATTAGCTTTAGGAATGTGAATTAATTCGAAAAGGACCTAGTTGACGAAGTTAGAAAAGATGATAGATGAATTATAAGGAGTAATTAATAATAGGGAGAGGAAGCATGGCTTTGCAAGTCAAATTACCCATAAAATACATGGTGGCCGGCCAATGAGTGATGATGCTCCACTCATTCTAATTTAATATGTTTTTTTAGTTAACAAATGATGGGAATAATAATAGGAAAGTGAACAAAAAAAAAGGGGTGTTCATACTTGCCATCTCCTAGCCGAAAAACCAAGAAAAAGAAAGGGAGAAAAATTTTGAAGAAGTTCGGCCATTGCTTGTATCTAGGAGGAGTGTTTGATGTTGTGGCATGAAAATGAGAGAGTTTGAATGCTTAATAAGGAGGGAAGGAGTGTTCATGTTTTCTTTCTTTTGCAATTGTCGTAACTAGAGGAAGAAGAGGAAGCAAGATTCGGCCAAGGTGGTCCTTTAGATCAAGGTATGTTCAATGATATTTTTGGAAGTTTACACAACCTTTGGGTGATGAGTCTAAATTCTATCTACCCCATGGTTGGATTTGGGGTTGTCGGAGAGTTAGGCTTTGACTAAGAAGCTTAAAAATTTTAGTTGATACCTTGATGCTATTAACATGTTAGTTATATGTATGTGTTAAATTGCTTGTTATGTTAGCATGAAAGTTGAAGTTGTTAAGTCACTTTGTTGGAGGTGCCGAATTTAGGACTAAGAAGAGAATGAGTAGTCGGCTAACATGGTTGAAAGGTGGATGTGCCAATTTTTAGATTTAGACTATGAGAATGGCTATAATGGGCATTAAGATGTGGAACTTAAGAAATGTAGTTATATGTGGATTTACATGATGTTACAAATAGATGTGAAAATATGCTAGATTAGGAAAATTCGATCAAGTGTTCATGAGATGAAATTAGATGTTTAAATGATGTTATAGTTGACATTGTACATACATTCGGCCATCTAATTGAGTATGAAGGTAGTGTTAAATCTAATTGTGATGCCCATTCGGAAGTGTATATATATATACATAAGTATGCCCATTCGTGAGGTTACCTTTGATTATGTGTATAATCGACTAAATGGGTAATTAGTGAGGATGGTTGCCGAATATACTAACAAACATATGCATGTGTAATTGGATTATAAATATTTAGCAAGGTGGTTAAACTAGTTGATTTATTGATTAAGCTCAAGGAGTTAAAGGAGGAGAATCAAGCAAAGGCAAAGAAAAGATCATCGAGTAGCCGAGTTGGAACCGTCTTACCCAACACAAGGTAAGTCATTAAGCATATATTTTGTATTAATTTAAATGGTCATAACGTCTATGTAATGATGCTGAATTGAATGATAAATATATATATACATGTATGCATGGGGTGATGAAAGTATTGAATGAAAAAGAAAAGAGGTGAGATGTATTGAGTTGTTGGTTTCGGCACTAAGTGTGCGGGTGTAAACATTTATGATCATGAGATTGGCACTAAGTGTGCGGGTTCAAATTGTATAGCACTAAGTGTGCGAGTTTGATTATATAGCACTAAGTGTGCGAGTTCGACTATTAAGCACTAAGTGTGCGGGCTTATTATACATTCTCTAATAAATATACATGCTCTAAGTGTGCGGCCTTATCGAGTCAATCATGGACAGCGGTACGAGTAAACTCCTTGAGCTCATGAGGAATAGACATTTTATTTATATTTGGGATTGAGCTTGGTAAGTCTTGAACCTATGTGGTGATTATACTTGAAGATAAATGCATCCAATGTCATATGGTGTAATGTATGAAATGTCAAAGTAGGGCTTGGTATGAGATCGAACCGAAATGCCTAAGGAATTATAGCACAGTTTGGGTATGGATGGAGGATTTTAATCCCGCATTATTTATTTTCTCTTATGATATATTATTACTGAACGGCAATGTAATGCTTATGACTTACTGAGTTATATACTCACTCGGTGTTTGCTTGTCACCTACTTTAGGTTTCTTGGACTCGTCTTTTTGCGTGCTTGGGACTGTCATCGAAGTCATCACGCCGGCTAGCAACTTTTGGTATCTTCTTTTTAGTCGGTCTAGGAGAACATTTCGGCATGTATAGGCTAATATGTTTTGTTGAAATTTGGTATGTAAACTTTTAGCCATGCGAAAATGGCATAAATGTTCGGTTGGATTTGGTTCTATAATGTTAGGTCGCAAGTCTTGGAAATTCGATTTTTATGCCATATGTCATGGTTGATTATTTTTGGTGTTAAAATTCATAATATTGCAATAGTGTAGTAGGGAGATGTTTGACAATGATTAGCCTTTGGCATGGCTAGTCATGATCATAATTTGTGATATGTATGATGAATTACTAGTTAGATCAAGGAGAAATCACGAGATAGGCATAGTTGCTTTAGTAATAGATGCTGGCAGCAGCAGTGACGTAAGATTGAAAAATCACTAAAAATAGTAGGAATGGAATTAATTAATGAATAAATTATGTAATCGAAGCTCGATGAGTCTATTTTCATATAGAAGAAACGAAACGACCATATGAGCTGTATGTTAGGAGATAATTAAACTCTTGTGAAACAGGGCCAGAGCGATTTCTGGATCCCCTGTCCCGACTTTAGAAATTCACCCTAAATTAATCAGAGACAATTAGAAGTCATGATTTATATGTATAGATTCCATTTTGAGTATAGTTTCATTAGAAACCAACGGCATAAGTATTGGATCTCTGTAAAGGGAGATATCTAAGTCGTAATGCACAAGGGTCAGAGTAGTCGAACCCAGGAGCAGGGACGACTTTAACCAATAAACTGTACCAATTGGCCTGGCAAAAAATTCTACAAAAATTCTACCATATAGATATATGAGTCTAGTTCCGGGGAAAATTTACGGAACTAGATTTCGAGTTTCAGAACTCAAGATATGATTTTTAATGCGACTCGTATGCAGATTGGCAGCTTGTCTGGGAAATTTCTAATAAGTGGTTTGAAGTCTGTTAACACCTCGTGTTCGACTCCGGCGACGGTCTCGGGTTTTGGGGTGTTACAAGCGGCGTTTGTGAGAAAAGCGTCTCTAAAGAACATGACCTTTAGCGGCGTTTGTGGGAAAGCGCCGCTAAAGAACATGACCTTTAGCGACGTTTGAAGGAAAGCGACGCTAAAAACATGACCTTTAGCAGCGTTTGTGGAAAAAGCACCGCTAAAGAACATGACCTTTAACGACGTTTGTAGGAAAAGCGCCGCTAAAGAACATGACCTTTAGCGGTGCTTCCAAAGAACATGACCTTTAGCTGCGTTTGTAAGAAAAGCGCCGCTAAAGAACATGACCTTTAGAGGCATTTATTTCTATAAACGCCGCAAATGCTAGCGGCGTTGTCAATAGTTGCATTTTTTGCGACGCTTGTGGAAGCGCCGCAAATACTTTTAATGGCACTAAAAAGCGCCGCTAAAGGCCTAAAAAATGCCGCTAAAAACCTGTTTTGGTGTAGTGTGTATCAGACCAAATTTGAACGAAAGGGACCTCATTCGGAATCTCGGTGAAAGGTGTGTGTTCTTTTACCAGCGAATTAAGGTAAAATTGTGCCTAGGATAGGGCCTCACGGCCATGTGTCCTTTGTTTTTCAGATTTTACAATTTTGCCACTATTTTTTAGATTTTATAGTTTTGCCTTTATTTTTTAAATTTTATAGTTTTACCCCTATTTTTTATTTTATAGTTTTGCCCATTTTTTTAAATTTTATAAATTTTCCCCTATTTTACAAAAATCATGTTTTGACCCAAAATTTTATATCTTATTCAGATTAGTCCCTAATCAATTCCCAAACTTTTTTTAATGTTTAATTTTGTTTAATTAAGTCCCTAATAGAATGATTTAGGCTAGAATCCATGATTGATTAATTTAAATTATTAATATTATGTAAAAGTATGATATGTTCAATTTAATCCCTATATAATCCCTGAATTGTTTTTGGAGTTTTTTCGTGCTTAATTAGGTCCCTGATATTGTGTGTATCTTGAAATTTGTGTTTAATGCCTTAAGTTCTCTTATTACATCGCATGATATGTAAACGTTATTTGTTCTTTGATAAAGTGAAACTCTTAAATTGAAAGTGATAATATTGTTACCGCCCTGAGAAGTACATGATAAACATGTTAAGTGTTAGCGATGAATTGAGTAAATATTACATGTCTACTACTAGTGTTGATTTGTTATAATACAAAGCATGACAGAATGCATTGCATAGGGTGAGACATTGTATGGAGGAAAAGTGACAGTTTATTTAATCTGCGAATATGTTGTGCACTCACAACAAGTGACAGTAACTACAAATATGTGGCTCATTCACAAACCCAATGGTATTTTGTTTAATATGCAACCATGTTGTGCACTCACAACAAGTGGCAGTAATTGCAAATGTTTTTATTTAAAATACTACTGGTTTATGTAAAGTCCTCAATTCGACCCGATTCACCAAGTCTGGATCTCGAGTTTCACTACACATAACTTAGCAAATTTTCAAAATAGTTGACAGATACTCCTTACTTAATACATATTTCTTATTATTTTATTTAAAGACTCAATTTCAAATAAATGAAGAAAAAAAATTAAAAATGATATAATGCATCCGACTTATCATAATTTAATTACAACACAAAAGTTTACTGAAAACATACACAAATAAGGGTAATCCTACTGTACACCAAATCCTAAGACGTCCCCTGTATGCATATTATCCTAACTCGCCACTTCCATGGCGCATTTCTAGTGTTGTCCCTCTTGGCATAATCATTCACAATAATACCTGAAACATAAACATAGCATTTGTAAGTTATACAAACCTAGAGAGTTTAAGTACAAAATACTTTTAAACTTTCCTTGTTGAATTCTACATTTTGACTATTTGGATTACCATTTTTTTCTTTGGCGGATACCTTTATAGCTTCAGATATATATACTTTATACATACTTATACACCACTTATCATTCTTTACTTATTATCTTTCACTTAACTTTTGGCTATCTCCAGATCTTACTAAATGGTACAATTTCTTCTATTATCATCAAACAACCTTCACTGGTACTATTCTCTTAGCGAATACTACTTACAAATTTTTCATTTGACGAATACCAGAATAAACCAAGATGACAAACAACTCAGATTCCATAAGATTTTAGAAAGAGACATGATACCATTTAGATATGACGGATACTAGAGACTCAAGTTTCAGCACTATGTAACACGAACGAACTCAGATTGACAAATACTCATATCTTTCATGACTACAAATTTGCCTATATTCTACACTAACAGATTACATTAGTGGATACTCTCTTTGAAGATACATGCTTTTTTTTAAAAGACTTCCCTTAAGACTTATTTGATTACATCCCGAAACTAATTCAACCAAATTAACTTCAAATGTATCATGTCCTTACCACATACTTATCTATCAAAGAATTCTCAGAACTTATCCAGAACTTACCACAAAGGCAGATAACCACATTTTACCACACAGATCATCAAATACGCCAATAAAATTATACAGAACTTGCCACAATGGCCATACAAAAATACACTACAAAGGCTTAGCAGATCGATCTAAAAAACATATAAAATCACGTGTTTACTGTCCCGACGAACTTTCATAGAAGGTGTCATGGGTTTCTCCCTCATAGACTTATACATAAATTCATGTCGTGATCTGTCAGTTCGATTATATATTATCAAAGGCTTCACTATGAATATTCATATCATCATATCATATTATGCCATGGGTTTTAGCCACATGGACTTACACACTTTCGTGTTGTGATCTGTCAATCTAGTCTTCGTCTTATTAGAGGCTACACCATGAGTGTTTTCATATCATACATTGCCATGGGTCTCAACTACATGGTTTTACACTTATTTTCATATCGTGATATGCTAGTTTGATTAGCATTATACATGCCCTACCAAAGGCATTACAAGGAATGTTTTATCCAGAATTTACTTACCCAAAATTTGTTCATGCATAGCTGATCAATTCGTACATTCCTTATATCAGACCTTAACTGCATACTTACCAATCATTTTTTTATTCATACAATACTTCATACATAACTTTATTATACACATATAACACCTTTACTATATACTTCACAAACTTACCCGTTATCTGAGGTTTTTATCATTATATATATGTATTTACTTGAATAAATAACATGCAAGAGTCAGAACAGAGACTCATCTAATACTCACCTAAACTGTAGCTCAAAGCTCCAGACTCGGATATCCATTTCGACCTAAAAACAACAACATCTTAAAGTACACAAATTCACCATTAAAACTCATTTTCATACAATTTGCTAACATCTTGATCATAAATAAGCTACATGCAAGACCTTGCATTCATAACTTACTGTTCCTACAATAACATCTTTACTTTTTCAAAAAATTAACACGTAGAGCTATACAATACTTACCAAGAGGTAGAACAATCACTGATTAAATCAAGAACCTTAGCTGACATAATGGCCTACAAGTTCTGAGAGAAACATAAATGAGCATACTGTATAATTGATATTTGAATAATCAATCTAGTTGACTCCTAACCAAATCTTATTACAAAACCCAACTAACACAGTACTATGTACTATGCATATAGTGGTAACTCACCCGGCTTATACTTCACTTGATATACCCTTCTCTTAGATAACAGAATAAGAATAAACCAAAACCTTTATTCACCTCTACGACGGTTACTATACGCCACATTCCAATTCTCCAAAAGACTATAACGTGGCTGATTACATTACGCCAAACAGATAACTTCACAACTCTACGCCTTAAACTCGGATCTGCCAGACTTAAGGTGTGACAATTTACCTACACTTTTCTTTACAAAGTGGTAGTTTATCTACAAATCAGTGGTGGCTCATCCACAATCTAGAGTGATATGGAAGATGAGTTATAGAGAACTCATAAGTGAGGTGTGTAGTGAAGTTGGGTAGGACATTTCTATTAATTTGAAACTTCATTGCATTCATAAGCATGTGCATACAAAACTGTGAATACCAAGATAGTGAAGTGAAGTGTTTTATGTGAAAAACCGTTAATCTGAAGTGCTTTATGATTGTGTTTAATCTAAAAATTGCTAGTTCATATGCTTTGCTTGTTTGTTGTTTTGTTTAGATTTTTTTGTGATTGAACTCACACTGAGCTTCATAGCTTACTCCCCTTTAATTTACATCTTTACAAATAACCCACCAGGTTAGGAAGTGAAATTGGCATCCGAAGGGGTTCGGCTCGGATATGTTTTTTCTATATAAATATTTTAGATTTATTATTTGATAATTTATTATTCAAAGATTGTATGAATTTATTTTTGAACTGTAGCATGAGACTTAGGTTTTGGTTTTATTTAGCATGCATGATATTTAGCTTCATTTAATATATGGTTGTTAACTAATTAAGCATGAAATATAGTTCTAATAAAACTAAGTTAAAAATAACTTTCCCCTACTAATTTATAAATAAGTTTTGGAAGAATAAATAAATTAACTAATTTTTCAAAATTAGTCACCGTTACAAGAAAAAAATTATAATTAATTGATTTTTGTTAACTCTTTGATTTTTTGAAAATAGACTAAGTTTTCTTTTAAAATAAATAAATGTTTTAAATTGACTGTTTTATGAACTCCGATCATACTAGGTCATTTCGGTGGCTGATATAATCTCCCGAATTCAAGTTTAACGTCTAGATCAAATTGAAAAAAATATATATTTTAAAGGTAAAAATATATAATATATTATCTCTTCATCCAAATTATAAGTGACAAATTTTAATAACTATATAATTTCTAATTAAATTAGTATTGCAAATTATATAACATCAATTTTATATTTATATAAAAAAGAAATGAAATAAAAACATAATTTGAAGGATATTTATAACTTAAGTTATTGCATAACCAATGTTTAAGAAATTATAAAGTCCTAAAGAAATATTATCACATTTTTACTATTATAACTTCCTTTTGTCTCTTTTAAATAGTTATTTTTCTAAAATTATTTACTCATTAAATAACTTCTTTCATAAAATAAAATCATTAATTGTTTTAAAAAATGTATATATATTAGGTGTGCAGAAATTTTTATAAATATAGAAAATTTTATCATACTTGTATGCGAGTGAAAATTACGTATTTAAAATATAGAGATTGTCCGACAGCTAAAGAGATTTGGAAGCAAGTTATCTCAGCTGAAACTAATGAGATTTTTTTTGCAAGGGATCTTCTTCAATGATTTAAGTCTAATTTCCAAAGTTTTGCGAATTTAGTCGTCAGTGAGGTAAATTGGTCATGTTTATTTGGTTTACTAACCTGGCGAATTTGGAAAAATCGAAATATTTTTCTTTTTCAAGGCGTCTCCTAGAATACATGTGAGATTCTTAAGATTTCACATATATGGGAAAAATAATTTTTTGCTTTCCACAAGAGGGACATTTCTAGACGAAAGGAACAAATTTTATCAACCAAGGTACCAGAAAGATGGACCAATCTTTGCACTAATGGGGTGGTTCAAATTGCTACTAGAAATGCTGCAACGGTCATAAAAACGTTAATGGGGAGTAGATTATGGGATACAACAGATACTTGGGCAAATGCTCAATCTTTGATGCTGAATTGTGGGGTATTCTTGATGGATTAACTTTTATCCATAACATGAGACGTGAGGGTGTTTTGATGCAAACAGATAGCTTGTAAGTCGTCCAGGCCATTCAGGATTCCTCTTTTTCAAGTTCAAACTCTACCCTCATTAGACGTATTCATCACCTGTTGCTAAACGCAGGACCTTGGATGATACAACATTGCCCTAGAGTCTACAATAAAATTGTTGATTGCTTGGCCAAGATGGCTTTTGACATAAGCCAAGGTTTAAAGATTTTTTAGGAGATTTCAAGGGAGGTGCTAGCACTTTCTCCTATGTCTCAAGCAAGCGTTAGTATTGCCTAGAGAATTAATGTGTAGTTAGTTTATTTTGTATGTTTTACTCTACCAAAAAAAAAACACATAGAGATGTGTTTAAAAGTAAAATACAATAAATAATGAACCTATAATTTGAAGCTAATTAATGAAATGTATAAAAATTATTAAAATAAAATTTAGATTGAGTGGTAAATTTAAAGTTTTACTAATGCAATTGGCATGGATTTAAATCCAACCATAAATATATTATTTTTAAATAGAAAACTAAAATACTCTCAAATAATATAACTTACTTTAAATAAGAAGGACACCAAAATAAATTCTATAACTAAGTTGATGCTCATTTAACTCATAACACCAACCCAACCAGGAGTTTAAATAAAAATAAAAATAAATTATTATCCTTTATAATTTCTTTTATTATTATTTTCTTAAACAAGTAAAAAATTTGCATTTAAATAGTACCATATTGTTAAGATCCTTAATTTAAAGATAATTAAAAATTGAAAAATAAAATTTCTTAAATAATTTTCTATTTTAAAACCACCTGAATAATAAAAATTGCTATGTTATGGAGACTGTTTGATACCTAATTTTGACATAATTGAAAATTAGTATACATGGGGTGATATGCATTGATAACATAGTAAAACTTAGAAGGTGAGGAGAGTTAATTTTGAGGCTACTCATCTTTCTGACAGTGTAATTTGTTGGAGATTACTACTTTTAGGTTCAAATTTAGTGACCCAAACCCATTAAATTATTAATTGGTTTATAGAAGAAAAGTCGTGGGCATTTGAGTTTTTACCAGATTTCTTTGTATATATTTATGGAATTTAGATGGAATTACTGCATCAACTACCCTAATATTTATTGCCTCTTTAGTCATCATCATCATAATAGTAATAATAGAACTTAATCGATATTTGTCATTTCAAACATATTTTGCTACCATTCAATAGCATACACATGACCAACTCCTTTCCATTATTTGCTTGCCAGTAGAAGAAAAGCATTTATATATGATTTAAATTACATTTTAATGGTAACCAATTGGCTTCGCTTAGCAAGGCCAAAGAAAGGAAAATAGTGCTTCAACAGTTTCTCTTTGGTAATTAACTAGGATGGGTGAATTATTCAAAAATGTTGATTTTTAATAATAATTATCGGAATAGGTCAGTTTTTATGAGACTTATTCGATTAGGTCGATTTTGGGAAAACGAATTTAGCTAAACATGTTTTCAGCTTCGGTCAGATGGTTAAATGTTGGTGTTTTTATCCTTGAGTCTTTGGTTCGATTTCTCTCCTAGTCACATTTGTATTTTTTATTTCATGTTACTTCAAGCTTTTTAATTTTTTAACATATTAGTTATTTAGTTAGATTGTTAGATAGTTGCAATTACTTCCTTAAGTCTCGAGTTTGATACCTCTACTCCTCATATTTATGTGTTTTTTATTTCATGTTGCTTCAAATTTTTTTAATTTTTAATTAATGTTTTTTAACATACTAGTTTTTCATTAGATGGTTAGATAGTTGTAATTATATCCTTGAGTCTCGAGTTTGGTTCTTCTACTACTTACATTTGTATTTTTTATTTCATGTTGCTTCAAGTTTTTTTTAATTATTTTTACAAGCATATTATTTTTATTTCAATTAATGATATTTGCAATAATTATTTGATTTTATAAATAAAATATTTAAAAATAAAAAATACATTAATTAAAAATAAAAATAATTAAAAAATATCATCAAAACATTAATTTAAAAATAAAAAAAGTTTGAAACAATATGAAATAAAAAATACATTAATACGCTTATAAAAAATAATGAAACCTTAGACTCAAGAATGTATTCACAATTATCTGACCATCTAACGAAATGAGCTAATATGTTAAAAATATTAGTTAGAAAAAACACTTGAAGCAACATGAAATAAAAAAATATATATGAGTAGTAGAGGAATCACACTCGAGACTCCAAAATGTAAATACAACTATCTAACCATCAAACCAACAAACTTAAGTGGAAAAGAAATAATTAAATATATAAAAAACTTGAAGCAACATGAAATAAAAAATACAAATGTGAGTAGGAGAGGAATCAAACCTGAGACTCAAAGAATAAAAGCACTAATATTTAACCATCTAGCCAAAGCTAAAAGCACATATAGTTAGAAGTGTTTCCCTGTTATATTCACTGAAAACACGTCTAGCTGGATGCATTTTTCCAAAATCGACCTAATCCAATAAATTTTACAAAAATCAACCTAATTCGATAATTATGGTTAAAAATCAGCATTTTTGGATACTTCACCCATGTAGGATGTATGGTTTTAAACTTTTCCTATAATGTTTTAGGGATTCCCTTTCATTTTTCTTATTCTCGTATTATGTCCAATCTTTAGCTTCATGTTAGCCTGGATGTTAGTTTCAGTACTACCTAGACCCTCCAATAAAGGTTGAAATTATTGTTCTAACCCTTTTGTCAATTGTTTTTCTTTATCCCCTTACTTGCTTTTGATTATTTTAATTTTATTTTTCATTTAGTTACTTTTAAAAAATTTTAAATTATTTTTCATATCATATATATTATATTATAAGGTCTTTAAGTCCCCTATTAATATAGACGATTTATTTTAATAACACGTGACACTTCTCTTTAATGACACATGATATTCTCTTTAATTTTAATTAAATTATTTTCCTATTTTAATATAAAATAAGATAAAACATAAATTTAAAAATCATATATATATGATTCACAGTTTCTCATATTTTAAGCATTTGTTTTTAAATCAACTATGAGTTTCATAAATCATATTTTAATTAAGTGGAGCTCTTTCAATTTTTTACATTTATTTTTTTTTATTTTTTCTAATATATTAAAATATTGTTAAAAATGAATAATTTTACAAAAACTAATATTATATTTTTTAATTAAAAAAATCTTGATTTAATATATTTTAATAAATATACTATCATGTTTACTAAACTAAAATTGTGGGGCACAATAAAATTTAATTTATTAAAAATATTTAATAATAGTTATTTAATGTGTATAATATATTATTTTATTGTTATACTTAATATATTATCATTATTAATATTTAATGTGTTATATTATATTTAATAATACAATTAAAACCTTTTATAATTTGTACCAATTATTATTTTAAAATATTATAATGGGCAAATATTGAAACTATAAAAAATAAAATATTATATTTATTATAATAATATTTTTATAATTTTTATAAATAATATATAATGTGTTTAATATTTTAATATTTTTATAATTATTGATATGTCCCATTCTATTTAATATATATTTTTATTTTTTTATCTTCAATTAAATAAAATAAAAAAATATAATATTTTAAACAGTTTTTTATTTAAACATAAAGTTATTATTTATGGTGATTATCCATTAAATTAAAAAGGTCCATATTTAAAAGAAATATTTAACTAGATAAAATAATTTATTCATTTAATTTATTTCAAATATTTATTCCTATAAATTTAAATTGGATTTAGATAAAATAACTTCATATTATTAATTTTAAAAAAATAAAATTATCAAAAATTTTAGATAAAATTTAATATATTTAAAAATAATTAAATTATCTTAAAAAATTAATATTAAAAAATTAGTTTAAATACTTTCTAATATATTAATATATTTTTTAAAAAAAATTACATTGTAAATGTAACAACCCAAAATATATAGGATTAATTGAAATAAACAACTAAAGAATGACCTAGACTTGATGGTTAAGTAATTAGTGCATTCCTTAGAGGTCCTAGGTTTTATCTACTCCTCTTTTATTTAATTTCTTTTCATTTTCAGCAAACCAGAATGAAAACAATCCTAAAATAAATATAATTTAGAGTAAAACCTTAATAAGAATAGATAGCAGTCCCAATGGTTAAGTATTATCTTTTTTCCCCTTACATACTATGTTTAAGCCACGCTATTCTACCCCATTTCCTTTTTATTTTCGATGGCAAGGGGAAATTACCTTACAGCCCCTAGACTTTTAAAATCCTAAGTATATAGCCTTTTTCCTAATTGTATTTGAATTCTGGTTTCTTTTTCCAAACAAAAACATAAATTTTATTTATTTTCCCCTATTCTTCTCATCTCTCTTGTCCATCCTCTTCTTTGCATCAAATATTTTTCTCCATTTTTGATAATTAGTTTGTTCTCAAATCAAACTAGCTTCCACTCCATCATGTTTTTAACAGTTTAGCAAATCACCATCAATCGCATCTCTAACTTTGCCAAGAATCGGTAAGTGCCTTTGTCTCGTCAATTGAAATTCGATTAAGGACACGTTATAGCTGCATCAGACCAAATTTGAATGTGAGGGATGTCATTCGAGATCCTGGCGAAAGGTGTGTGTGCTTTTACAAGTGAATTAGGGCAAACCATGCCTCAGAATAGGGTCACACTGTAATAGCTTATTTTTCAGTAGTGTGTCAGAAACAGTGGTTTTTGGGCCACAAATCTGACAAGTAAGTTCGTAAATATTATTATTTAATATTTATGAGTCAGATATGGTTTTAAAAAGTTTTTTGATATGGTAATTTATGTTATATGAATGGTTAATTAGGTTCAATTGGTAAGACCCTAAAGTCAAGTGATTTTAGAAAATGAGGTATAGGGACCTCGTTTCTATAAACCGAGTCATAAATATTTTTATGAATATATACAGAGTGTTATTAAGGTTTTATTAAATTTTTGTTAAAAAAATTAATGTTTCGATAGTTAATTAAGCAAAAAGGACCAAATCGTAAAAGGTGAAAAAGCAATCCCTATTAGATTAAAGTTGTTAATTAATTAAAGAATTATAATTGGATGTCCTTAATGGATATATAAACCATCCTTAAAATAGTGGGACGGTTTGATGTTTTAATTTCTTTTAATTTTAATGTTTTATATGTTATTATATTCTTAAAATAAAGAAAGAGGTTAATAAAATAAAGAAAACATAATGCTTTCTTCTCCCATTTGTTTTTTCATCACCAAATGCTCCATGAAAGCATGCTCAAGGTTCAGCCATGGTGAAACCTTAGCATGGTAAGCTATTTCTCACCTGTTTCTAATAATTTTTATATTTTTAATATTGTTGCAATTAGGTCTAGCTAGCCCACACCTTCGTTTTTGAAACTGTTAAAGATTTTGAATGATTCCATTGATGAATATTTGTGATTTTTGATCTTAAATTATGAATTTAAAATATTATTTTTTATTTATAAGTATTTTTTTAAATGATTTTTGATGAATTTAACGATTAGAGACTAAATTGTTGAAATAGTAATAGTTCAAGGACTTGACATGAAATTGTTGCAAAAATGGGCAAAAATGGAAGCTGTGAATATTTGGCTGATATGATTTTTAATAAAAATGGTAAATTTGCATGTTTTAGGTTTAGGGACTAAATTGAATAAAAATGAAAAGTTGAGGGCAATTCTGTAAAAATATCAAAAATACTAAATTGTATAAAAATGAATTATTTTTACTATCTAAATTAATGAATTGAATGAAATTATTAAATTAGATCAAGATTGAGTAGAAAATCGAGGAGATAGGAAAATTACCAAATAGCCCTTGTACTTTGACGTTTCTGCAATTTAGCCAAGTAAGTTCGTATGAAATATAACCACTTAAATGTTGATTAAATTGAATGTTTAACACGTGGTTCTATTATAAATGAATCAATATATGTAAGTTATTATGCAATTAATTATGTAATGAAACAATAGAAATCCTACGATGTTTCGATGACTATCGAGCCCCGTTTGAACCTTAGGAATTCATAGGATACAAATGACATGTCATTAGGATTTTCATATTTCAAGTGCTGGTCTTGAATATCCTACTGATGGCTGAGGTCTTGCATTTGTTGCAGATACTCCACAGCTCGTGTGAGCAGCATCATGTAGCTTACATTTCGACCCACAGCTTGTGTCAGCAGGTCCATTTCATAGCTCATGTGAGCAATGATATAAAGGAAAAGAAATGTTACAGTTAAATTTTAGCACATTCAAATGTGAACTATCCCGCGTATCCAATGATATTCTAAATGGTTCAATGGGTATGTAAAGGAAAGGAATGGCAAGTGATCAAAAGAAACTATGTCACATATTTATGAAAAGGTTAAAAAGGAAGTTTCTTTTAAAGTATGATATGCTAAGGAAAATGATGAGTTCAGATGAATTATATTCATGTGAAATGACTTATCTATGTTAAATTCATGTGGATTGTGTTTGAATATGCTAACATGTGTTGTTGATGATGCTTAGGCTTATGTCAAGCTATTGATTGGATTGTATTATGTTTGATTTTAAAAGTTATGCATTGAAATGATAAGTGTCCAAATGGAAATATGCTTATGTTCATGAAAGGGTGGTAAGAATCAAGGTATGTATTTCTAATGAAATGGTTTATCATGTGGTTGATGTTATGCTTACGTCTTGTATTATGCAAATAAAACAGGTAAGAAAAGGTAATCAAACAGAAAGTTCTGAATTGAAATGTAATATGATGAAAAAGGAATTGATGAGTTGAATGATGTACTTATATGCGAGAAACTTACATATGCTATGGATGAATTTACCTAGTTCAGGAACAAATATACTAAATTGATGTTGTTATTTAAGTTTATGCTAAGTAAATGAGATGGAAAGTAAGTAAATGGAATGGTAAGAAAGTGAATGGAGTGGTTCATAGTGTTATGAAAAGGTTAATGATTGAGTAGTATGTTTTATAAATCCTATTATGTTGGGAATGAAAAGTATATGTGATATTGATGAACTTACTCATTTATGAGTTGATGGTTATAAGTTTGATAAACTTGGTGAAATTGGTATATAATTACCCTATAAAGTTCATTATTAAAATGAAATGTTATGTTTAAAGTTTATACGAGCTTACTAAGCATTCATTGCTTATGTGGTTATCTTTATCTTACTTTACAGATTTTCAGAAGCTCGATCGGTTTGAAAGCTCGTCGGAGATCTATCACACTATCCAACAATTATATTGGTAGATTTTGATATCTTGATCAAGGTTAAAATGGCATGTATAGGTGGACTTTTGGTTTATGTTAGTTGATGAGTTTGGCATGTATATGTCATTTTGGTTGATGTAACCTTGGTACTTTCGATGCCTTGTTGATGTGTGTTATTTAGACAATGTATTAATGCATGTATGAATGGCTAAAATGGTAGGTGATGAATTGGCCTCAACATGGTCAAGTTATGGTATGCTTTGGAAAGGTTTTGAATAGATATACATGATTGAAATATGGTATGTATATATGCTAGTTGTTGGTACCATTTATAAATAACTAGATTTGTGTCATTCAGATGGTTTTGATGCATGTGAGAAATGGTCCAAAAGGTAAGGTTATTTTGATATGGCATGAATCTAATATGGTATGGTTGATATGTGTCAATTGTGATATGTTTTGGCATGGAAACAATTTAGTTGATAAATGGTTAAATATACACATGTTTAGGTATGCTTGATGTATGTGCTTGAGGTGCCTAAATGGTATATTGGTTGTATGGATTATTAGCCTATTCTATCGACCTTTTTATGTAGGTTTTGAGCATGTTTAGAAGCCTTGATCATATGTGCAAAAGTACTTAGGTTTATGCTTGGGAAGGGTGAAAGAAATGGTTTATTTTAACCATTTTCTTGTCCACATGGCCTAAAACACGAGCATGTGTCTCAGCTATGTGTGACACACGGCCACGTGCCCCTTGTAGCTTTTAAAGGTTACAAGTCGGGTAGTTGCACGGCCTGGCACATGGGAATGTGAGGACATTTCGAGAGTTACATGGCCTGGCACACGGGCGTGTGGCTTGGTCGTGTGTCCCAAGTCAGAGAGTTACATGGGCACGGACATAGGCTGGGACATGGCCATGTGTCCTTATTTTGATTGTTACACTACCTGAGAAACGGGCGTGTGTCTCAGCCATGTGAGTCACATGGCCGTGTGACCCCTACAGTTTAAATTTTTCTAACTTTTTCCTCAATGTTTCAAATATTTTCGATTTAGTTTCGAATCGTTTCTAAAGTGTTTTTAGGGCCTCGAGGGCTCGATTAAAGGACGATGAGCATGTGAATGAATGATTTATGCTATGATTATATTAATGTTTGGAAATGTATTTTCTTATGTTATGGTTTGACGGTAATGCTCTGTAACCCTATTTTGGTGACAGATATAGGTTAGAGGTGTTACACACACGACCAGCCATAAGTGTGACCACATGGTCCCTCACACGACCATGTTCCCCCAAAACTCTGGGATTTCGATTCTCACACGGCCTAGAACCCTCCACACGATCGTGCCTCCCCTATACTATGATTTTTCAATTACCACATGACCACAATCTATTACACGGTCGTGTACCCCCTCCACACAGTTTATAGCATCCTACATGGTCGTGTGCCCCTATTTTTTATTTAATAATTTCACCTAAAATGTTTTATTCATTTTAGTCCCTAAATGATTTCCAAGCTATTTTAGTGTTTTACTTTGTTCAATTACGTTCCTGATAATATGAATCTTGTTAGAATCCACAATCTGATTGACTGAATTATTATTGTATTTGTGTATATTTACATGAATTAATAGTACATATGACTATTGTATCTATAATTGCGATCGTACATACAATCTGTCTTATGTTATCATTTAACCGAGTAGATGAAAAGCATGAATTTTTCTACTAAATTGCAATGTCATATGCATATTAATTACTACCATTTTGATCTGTATTAAATATCTCACATTGCATTGCATGGGGTGGGACGATGTGAATGGAGGAAGTTTGGCAGTTTATTTGCAAAATTTCTTGTGTATCCACAGCTAGAGGCAAATTCCATTTGCGGGTATTTTTTGTGTATCTACAGCCAAAGGTAGATTCCATCTATAGGTTATTTGTTGTGTAATCCATAGCCAAAGGTTAATTTCGTCTGTAGGGATTTTGTTGTGTATCCATAGCCATTGGCAGTTTATCTGCGAACCAGTAGTGGTTTAGCTACAATCCGGTGTGTTGGTGCATGGAGTTCAGGGGAACTCCCATTGTACACTGGTGGGGTAGGATATGTTATATTAAAATCGAAACTGTATGGCATCCATAAAAACATGTGCATACAAATTTGGGATTTTTGATATGACATATTTATATATATGTATATTGTGAGTGATCTGAGATATCGATATTCTATAAGTGTCGTTGTGAATTATTTCTATGTGACATATTTTTGTATGCTTAATCTTTTGCACTAGTTTTCTTGTGAATGAACTCACACTAAGCGTCATAGCTCACACCCCTTAAATTTTTAACCTTACAGATAACCTACCAGGTTAAGGCGCGGATGTGACATCCAGAAGGTTTCGGCTCGATTTTAGTTAATCATATATTTTAGATTTATTACTAATTGAAATTTTAATTATTCAAAGATTGTATTATTTTATTTTGAATTTTGGCATCAGAAGACATTTAATTTGATTTTAAGATCCTGAGGTATGAATATTAATTATTTATTCATGAACTTCGGTTTTATTAAAAACACAAACAATCATCATTTTTCCACTACTAAAGATGAATAAAGTTTTAGAGTAATAAATAAATCGATAATTAATTAAGCTCTATTCTAAAATAATCAAATGTTTTTAAAGTGTCTGTTTTCAAAACTCTGATAGCCTACTGAGCTATTTTGGTGTCTAATGTAATCTTACAAATTCGGGTCTAACATTTAGGCCGGGTTGAGGAGGTTACATTTGGTGGTATCAAAGCCTAGGTTTTTTAAATTCAGACCGTAAAGATTTGAATGAGTTTGCATGCATGCATTAAGGGGGTATTTTGGGAAAGATCATGCCACAAGTTTTTGAAAAATGATTTTCTACAGTAAATTGAATCCGAGACTTTGATACCGGTTCTACTTTAGTTATTTTTACTTCTGAAACTTTGGATAGACCGTAAAATTTAGATTATGAACATTTAAGAGGATAATTAATGCTTGAAATTTTGCATGAAAAATGTAGATATACTTTAGACTCTAAATTTTCATGAGATTATTATGAATACTCAATGTTGAGCCACCCATCGTTCAAGGAAAAAATCTAATACCCAAGAAGGATTATGTTGAGCAGTCCACCATCAATGGTGGCAGAGGATATGAGAATGATGACACCGTGACACAGGCAATGCTAAAAGTGTTACAAAGGGTTACTAAAGCCTAAACTGAATTGGGGAGCCATGGATCTATTGTGGAGAGGCTCCGGTTGAATGGGGCAGAAACATTCAAATGTATTACTAAAATGACTCTTACTATGGCTAAGTATTGGATGAAGTTGACAGAGAGGATTCTGGAGGATTTAGACTGTACTATAGAGCAGAAGTTGAAGGGCATTATGTCCTTACTTAGGGAAGGGGCCTATGTTGCTGACAGTTTGTTGTAAGGGGTACGCAAGTTAACCACATAATCTGGGAATACTTTCAAAAGGCCTTCCAAAAGAAGTATATGGGCACCAGGTATGTGGAGGCCTTCAGGCTTGAGTTTATTAAGCTACAACAAGGGGATAAGACCATGGTAGAATATGAGGTTGAATTCCTAAGGCTCAGCTAATATGCTCAAGGCATGGTCACCACGAAGTAGGATAAATACGTGAGGTTTGAAAATGGGTTACGTTTCAACCTTAAAATCCAAGTTGCTCCACACCAGGAACGGTTGTTTGAGACCCTAGTGGAGAAAACCAAAATAGTGGAAGAGGTTAAACTGGTGGAATGTGAAAAATGGGAAAGAGTAAGGTCCCGTCTAAGAGAGATTCTGGTTCCATTATTTTGAACGATCATCCTATAAAATGAACCAGAGAGGGTAGACTACAGCAAACGGTCATGGTAAATAACTCTAGGGATGCGGTCTAAACTTGTAAATATTGTGGAAAGTGTCACCCGGGTGAGTGTTGGAAGAAGTTGGTCTCTTATTTTAAATGTGGGTTAATGGAGAATCTGGTGAAGGAATGCCTTCGACAATCTGACTAGAAATAAGCTCTAGCCCAAAATCAAAGAGCGAGCCAGTTACTTTTAAGGGGCCGAGGGAGAATAAAATTGCAAATACTGTAGTAGCTAGCGTAAATCAAGCAGAAGTTAGACAACCCGTCCTTGTTTATGTTGTTAGGGGATGTGAGGATAGATATGCGTCCGATGTTATCATAGGTATTTTTACCTTCCACTCAATTCCATATTTTTCCCTACATAGGATCCACTAATTCGTGTGTTGCATGTAATATGTCTGATAAATTGAGTTTTGGGGTAGAGGAAACCACTACTGATGTTACTATAATAAGCCTCTTAGGGCAATCAATTATTGTAAATAAAATTTATAGGAGATGTCCATTGGAGGTTCAAGGGGTAGTGTTTTCAATAGATCTTATGGAGTTACCTTTAGGGGAGTTTCATTTAATTCTGGGTATGGATTGGTTAGTGGAACACCAAGTTAGTCTAGATTATGCCTCTGAGAGAGTAACCTTGAGAACAACCGAGGCTAGAGAAATTTTTATGGTTGGGGAGGGTCGAGATTATTTATCCAATGTAATATCTGCTATCGTCGTCGAAAAGCTAGTTCAGAAAAGGTGCGAAGCTTATCTAGCTTATATGAAGGATGAGAATACCAATAATACCACCTTAGATAGCATTTGAACCGTTAGGTAATTCCAAGATGTGTTTCTCAAGGAGTTATTGGGGTTACCTCTAGATTGTTAGGTAGAATTCCAAATTGAATTATTGCTAGGAATTGCTCCAGTTTTCATTACTCTCTACCACATGGCACCCAAAGAGTTACAAGAGTTGAAAATCCAACTTTAAGAACTATTGGATCATGAAATTGTTAGACCCAGTATTTCTCCGTAGGGAGCTCCAGTCCTATTTGTCAAGAAGAAAAATGGTTTCTTAAGGCTTTGTATCAACTACCGATAGTTGAACAAACTAGCTATCAAGAATAAATATCCTCTGCCTAGAATCAATGACTTGTTCAATCGATTCTGAGGTGCAATGGCGTTTTCTAAGATAAATTTAAGGTTAGGATATTATCAACTTAAGGTAAAGGAAGCATATGTGCCCAAAACTACATTTAGAACTTGATATAGCCATTATGAAATCCTTGTGATGCCATTCGATTTAACTAATGCTCCTGCCACCTTTATGGATCTAATGAACCAAGTGTTCCAATCCCTCCTTGATCAATTCAAATTCATCGTTGACATCTTAGTCTACACCAAAACCGAACCTAAACATGATGAACACCTCAGGAAGGTTCTGCAAATCCTCTGAGAAAAGAAGTTGTATGCCAAATTGAGTAAATGTGAATTCTGGCTTAAACAGGTTATGTTTTTAGGACATGTTGCATTTTCAAAGGGTATTCGGGTAAATCTAAAAAAGATAAAGGCTATCCTAGAATGGAAACAACACAAAAATGTTTTTGAAATCTGAATTTTCCTTAATTTATCTAGGTATTGTCGTAGATTTATTGAAGGGTTTTCCTTAATAGCTACACGCCTAACTAAGTTGTTGAGGAAGGATGTTGCTTTTAAGTGGATATATGAGCAACAATCTAGCTTTGAAAAGTTTAAGGCGGTGTTAACCCAAGCTCTCGTGTTAATTCAATCTGAATCAGGAAAATAGTATGTGGTGTACAATGATCCATCCGATACTGAACTTGGATGTGTGTTGATGCAAGACAGTAAGGCCACTGGCCTATGTATCGAAACAATTGAAACATCATGAGTACGACTACTCGATTCATGACTTAGAGATGGCTACGGTAGTTTTTACACTGAAAATTTTGAGGCACTACTTGTATAGTGAAAAGTGTTACATTTATACAGATCATAAGAGTCTCAAATACATTCTCACCCAAAAAGAGTTGAATTTGAGGCAATAGAGGTGGTTAGAACTGCTAAAAGATTATGATTGTGTAATTGAATACCACCTCGAAAAAGCCAATGTTGTAACAGACGCCTTAAGTAGGAAGCAAATAACTGAGTTAAGAGCAATGTTTGCTAGATTGAGCCTGGTGGATGATTGAGGCTTGTTAGCCGAGCTGCAAGTGAAACCCACCTTAGCTAGTGAGATTAAGGCTAAACAACCTTTAAATGTGTCCTTATTGCCTTGGATCAAAAGGGTGGAAGATGAAAAAATTGAGGATTATGGGTTTAATGATGAAGGTGTTTTGTGCTTTCATGGAAGGTATTATGTGCCAAATAATAATGAATTAAGACAAACCATACTTCGAGAAACGCATGTTAGCCCTTATGCCATGCATCCCGAAGGAAACAAGATGTATTGGGATGTAAAGTGTAGCAACCAATTTTTAGTGGTATCGAAAACAATGATTTTGGAACCATAATATTGATTAGCGAGTCAATAAATATTATTTATTTAATATTTACAAGTCTACATTAGTGTCATATTAAAATTTGGTTAGAAAATTTTATCGTTTAGATAGTTAATTAAGTAAAAAAGATTAAATTGTAAAAGTTGCAAAAGCTAATCACTAATAGTTAAATGTGTTAAATGGCTATAGAAATTTGAATTGATGGGCTTTAGAATTAATTAGACCATATGGACATTTAGTGGACGGCTTTGGTGGTGTATTTCATGAAATTTGAATTATTAATTAAAGGGTAAACTTGTAAATTAAGAAATAAACAAAATTAAAATAAAACAAAAAATGAAATATGACACAACCTGTGGAGTCAACGGAGGATGAATATTGGCTAAACCATCATGGCCCAACTTTGCACGAAGCATCCAAGATCATACAAGACCCTTTGCAAGTTCCCATTGGGCCAATCACAAGGGCTAGGGCTAAATGCTTTAAAGAGGCTTTTAATAGACTCATGCGTGGGCTTTGGAGTCAAGCCCAAAGAAATCTTGAACAAATTGGGCCAAACCCAAATCCTAATCTAGTTCACTTAGTCCAAGTGAAGGATGAATTCTCTAATGGACTTTCATTGTCCATTCTATCACTCTGATCTTTATGAACTTAAGTTTATTTTAATTCTACAGTTTCTATTGTGCATGATTTTTATGTGTTAAATTATGTGTTAAGTTTGATCATAAAGATATGTGTGTGAAGGGTGTCATTTTATGTTGACATTTTTATCTTAAGTCGTGTTATTTATGCGTGTGATATTTAAAACATGTTGCTTGATTAAGTCATTCATTCATATGTGTGTTATGTGTGTGTGCATCTAGAGTCTAAGTCAAATGTCTAGTTTAGGTAAGTCTTATAGCTGATTGTGAGTTGTGTTTGTTGCAAATGGCTGATGTTTGTTTATATGTGTAGGTTACCATTCACATAGATTAGAGTGTCTCTTCCACTCTACCGATTTCATGCACCATGAAAGTCTTTAGAATCTTCAAGAACCATCCTTCAATGAAGATGCATGGACGGTGGCAAAGGTGGAAGGAATTTGGCTGATCATTTACTTCATGCTTGGAGGATTCATGAACAACATTCAAGAGAGTCAAACCATAATTAATTTGGCCAATGAACAAACTCATGCATGAATCGAATTAGGGGATGTATTTTCAAGATGCATAATGATTATTCAACCTTCCAAGATGCATTAAAGGTGCCAACTAAAGTGATGCATGAGCCATGCATCTAACATTCGACCAAAGGGAATTAAGGGAGAAGTAAAGGCTGGACATGCAAGGAACTTGGAGATTTATTCTTGATTAAGCATACATGAACAGTCCAAAGGGGGCGAAACTGACCATTTGATTGATGCATGAATTTTCCAACTAGATGAACCGATTTTAATGCTAGTGTGTGAACATTTTAAATACTAATGTGAACACCATTGATGCCAAATTTGAATGGCCAACTTAGGGTCTATATACACTTTGTAATTGGACATTTATCAGGTTAGAACATTTTTAATATTAAACTTATCTTTGTGAGCATTTTCTCTCTAATATTCTTAACCGAACTTATTCAAACTTCTCAAACTTCTCAGTTCGTGGCGTTCACCTGTCTTATCACTTCGTACCCCACCCCGAAGTGTGGCGACTTCCTTTGTACCGAGGTTTTAGTTGTTTGAGTGTTAAATAGGTCTTAGCTTTAATATAGCTAAGGTTCTTTAGCTAAGACTGCTACGAGTTGAGGTTTCCACCAATTGAACCATTCAAGATGATCCTTCCCTTTGAGCAATTTTCTGAACATTCCAAGTCTGGGAAATTGCATAACATTTAGTCGACGATTTTAGTGATGTATTTCATGAAATTTGAATTATTAATTAAAGGGTCAACTTGTAAATTGAGTAATAAAAAAATTTAAAATAAAACAAAAGATGAAATCATCATCTTTCTTGTTTCTTTTGTTTCAAAATTGAAACCACCATTGTTGTGTTAAGGAGATTTCAGCCAAGCTTTGTTTTGCATGCATGGTATGTATTTGACTTCCATTTTTAGTAATTTGTGTTTTTGATATTGTTGTAGCTTAACTTAGCTAGCCTAGGGACTAAATTGAAAAATTGTTTAAAGATTAGGGACTTTCCATGGATGAGTTATATGTGTTTTTGAAGTTAATCGATAGACTCTTGAGCTTGATGGTTAAATAGGAACATTTTGTAAAGTAGTTTTAATTAGTTTTGAATATTAGGATTTAATTGTTATAATATTGAAATTAGCATGGTTTAATCGTAAAAATTCAGTTGTTAAGGGTTGTAGATGAACTACAATAAATTTGGTATAGGGGTTTTAGGGTCAATTGTGTAAATTTTGCAAGTTTTGATGTAAGGAAAAATTTCATAAAGTGTGAAATTTTGGGGTAATTCTATAAAACAAACATAAAATGGCCTAAATGCATGAGTTTTATTGTTTGATTTTTAAGTGATTAATTGAATTAAAATTACTATATAGATCAAGAAACAAATCAACCAGACACAAATTGTGTATAACACCTCAAACCTTACCTAGACGTTACGGCCAAACCTGGAGGGTTATAATAACCATTTGTAAAAAAACCAACTTAGATTTCATAAATTTAAACATTCTAAATGACTAAAACTGGTTTTAACAATCCACGAAAATCTAAACTTTTAACAACAATCCCAAAAAAGACATACAATAATAATTTCGAGGAAACACTAAAGTAAATAAATGGAGATGATCGAGCTCCTGCTATGCCGACCTGCCTAAGTCTAGGGTTTACTTGTAATCCAAACAAACAAACTAAATGAGTTTACAACTTAGTGTGTTACTTATGCATTCAATAATCAGTAATACAATAAACATGGTTTCGATTTCTCATTAATCAAAAAATTCTCAGAAGCGGATACAGAAATAGAAACAAAGGATATCAGATACAGATGTAGATTCCTACCCCCAACTGCTACATACTATTTCCATCCATCCTTACACACCATATAGAGGATCAAGTACCCATCCATCCCTACACATCGCATAGTGACTGCAACTCACGTTTCAGAATAATTACAGCCTAGTTGCCAGGTCGGAATACGATAAATCGCCAGAATCAATTATATACGTGGCTTAGCCACCAAATTTGACAGATTATTAAACTATCCACACTTCCTGTTTTATACAATCCCAATCCCAATGCAGATGCAGACATAATAGATATAAAATATGCACATACAGTAACACCAATTTAGATCATGCTCCAGTAATGTAGAACACTTATTTATCAAATTACATTTCAAACACATGTGACCAAAAGCAGAGAGTTACACGGGCTAGCATACGGCCTAGCACACGCTAGTGAGAACCAAAACCCAAAAATTCTCTCACACAACTCAAACACACATCTATGTTGCTGGCCCATGCAAACCTAATTCTAAAATAGTGAGTTACACAGCTGGAGACTTGCCCATGTCTCTAGCTCGTGTGGCTCTAATTCCAAAACAGTGAGTTACACGGACAAATGGCCGTGTGGCTCACACGGCCTGGCACACAACTGTGTGGTGTTGATATCCATGGTTTTCGACTTTTGTCATTCACAGAATTTCAGGTTTTCATTACACATTTGATACGGATTCGATGTAAAAGAAACCTAGATGATTCCAAAACCTGAAAACAACAACCAATTGCCCAATAAAATGATTTATTCACGAACACAACACTAAATCCACATCAAAAATTGAAATACGTCAAAAATTTTGACACTAAACCCTGGCTCGAAAATCGAACACTCACCCTCATAGGAAACAACAATACATGGATCTAATTTTTTGGAGGAATGTTAGCCTCTCGATTTTTGCCTGAAAAGGAAGCCAATCAAACATTCAAACTAAGAATTTGAAGAATTTAAGCAGAACCCAATTTCAACAATTTAACAAATGAAAGAAAACATTAACTGAATTTCAAAACAAACTTGTGCGGACTTTTCAGTCGAAATAACAAAATATGCATTTTACCTGACAAAATAATAGTAACGGTAAGAGATAAAGAAACAATCGATAAAGGAGAAAAAGAAAAAAGGAAAAAGAGAAAGAGGGGAAACAGAGAGAAGAGAAAACACTTTAATTAAGTAAAGAAAATAAACCAATTTTACAAAATGACATAAAAATAAAAATACATCCTTAATGCATACGCAGAAACTCGATCACAGGACCATAGACATTTAGAAACTTGACCATTAAACTAGCAGGCTCATTCTTAACACAAGATTGCATTGAGTTAAACTTAGGTCAAATGTTCATAGATAAAGGTTGAATAAAAAAAAGTTCACAAGTGGGACTTGAACCCTAGATCTCAAACACACACTTAAGGCACTAAACCACTAAAGCAAACACACATTTAATGACATAGTTTACCAGGAAGAAGTTCAAATTTTTTGGGCGTTACAACTCTCTCCCCCTAAGCGAAATTTCAGCCTCGAACTTTACCTAATGTAAACAAATGAGGGTACTACTGACGAATTGAATCTCAGGTTCCCATGTGGCTTCCTCAGTGCCATGATTCCCCCATAAAACATTGACCAAAAGAATAAATTTCCTTCTCAAGACCATAATGTCTCGATCCAGAATCTGAACAGGCTCCTTCTCAAAGGTTAGATCTGATCATACATTAATCTCCTTGATGGGAACAATGTGAGATGGCTCAGACCGATACTATCTCAACATAGAGATGTGGAATACGTCGTGAATACGATCTAAATCAAGAGGTAGCTTCATTTGATAGGTGACAGGTCCAACATGTTTTAGAATACGATAGGGCACAATAGACCTCGGACTTAACTTGCCCTTATGTCCGAACCGGAGAACCTTTTTCCAAGGAGATAGTTTTAAAAATACCTTGTCACCCACAGAAAACTCAATATCTTTCCTCTTTAAATCCTTATACGATTTTTGTGGGTCGAAAGCTTCCTTAAGACGATCTCGAATCAATCTAATCGTATCATTAGTCTTAGAAGCTAGTTCATGACCCAACACTCGACGTTCACCTAACTTGGTCCAATGCAGAGGGGTACGACACTTATGACCATACAACGCCCATAAGGTGACATCTGAATGCTGGATTGGAAGTTATTTTATACACGAATTCAGTCAACAACAGAAATTCCTCCCAACTACCTCAGAAATTAATCACACAACTCCATAACCTGTCTTTCAAAATCAGAATAACTCGCTTAGACTGTCCATCGATCTGAGGATGGTATACAGTACTGAAATACAATTAGGTTCCTAATATCTCATGAAGCTTCTTCTAGAATCGAGAAGTAAAACGCGGGTCTCTATCAGAGATGATTGAAATCGGCACGCTGTGCAGTCTTAGAATCTCAAAGATATACAACTTAGCCAACTTTTGAAGCGAATAATCGATCCTGATTGGTAAGAAATGAGCAGACTTGGTCAATCAATTCACGATGACCCAAACAGAATATTTCTTAATGGGTGTCAGAGGCAACCTACTAACAAAATTCATAGTCACATGCTTCCACTTCCAAAGGGGAATCTTAACTGGTTATAGCAAACCTGAAGGTAACTGGTACTCAGCCTTAACTTGTTGGCATGTTAGAAATGGGAAACAAACTCAGTGACTTTTCGTTTCAAACCAGGCTACCAGTACAACTCTCACAAATCCCTATACATTTTATTCCTACTGGGGTGCATAACATAAGGACTACTATGCACTTCTTGTCGAATCAATTACCTCAACTCTAAATCTTTAGGCACACAAAATTGTCCTCGAAAATACAAAATCCCATCACCATTTAAACCAAAATCAGAAGTCCCACTTTCCTCAACCATTCGAAATCGCAAAACCATAGATTCATCACTTAACTACTTTACTCAAATCTGATCAATCCATGTCGGTTTAACCTGTAACTCGGCCAACAAACTACCATATTCAAACAGACTCAGATGAGCAAACATCGCTTTTAGATCAGTCATCACTCTACGACTAACAGCATTAATTACACCATTAGCCTTATCGGGAGGGTACTTTATAGTACAGTCATAGTCCTTAAGCAACTCTATCCATCTGCGTTGCCTAAGATTCAACTCTTTCTATGTCAACAGATAATTAATGCTCTAGTGATTAGTGTAAATGATACACCTCTCACCATACAGATAATGCCTCCAGATTTTCAGAGTGAACACAATTATAGCCAACTCAAGATCGTGAGCAGGATAGTTACCTTCGTGTAAATTAAACTGTCGGGACGCATGAGCCAAAACCTTACCACACTACATCTAAATGCAACCCAAACCAATATACAATGCATCACTGTTGACTACGAACTCACTCCCAGATTCAACCTATACTAGAATAGGTGCTTGATTCAAAACTGAATTGAGCTTCGCAAAGCTCGCTTGCTGCTTATCAGACCACACGAAAGGTGCATTTTTAAACAACAACTTAGTCAAAGGAGCTGGGATAAGTGAGAACCCCTCAACAAACCTCTAGTAGTAGCCTATCAAACCAAGGAAACCCCAGATCTCAGATACATTCCTCAGTTGTTTCCACTCGATCACAGCCTTAACCTTCTTAGGATCAACTTGGATCCCCTCAACCGATACAACATGTCCCAAAAAGGTAACCTCTCATAACCAAAATTAGTATTTACTCAATTTAGCGTAAAGCTATTTCTTGCAGAGAATCTGTAGAACCACCCTAAGATGCTCATCGTGCTCACCCTCATTCTTAAAGTAAATCAAAATATCGTCTATGAAAGCTACAATAAACTAATCCAAATATGGTTGAAATACCCAATTTATCATGTCCCTAAATGTAGCCAGAACATTTGTCAAACCAAATGGCATGACTAGGAACTCATAATGTTCGTACCGAGTCCTAAAAGTGGTCTTATACACATCAGTCTCCTTAACCTTGAGTTAATGGTACCTAGAACGGAGATCGACTTTGGAGAATACGGATGCTCCATGAAACTGATCAAATAGGTCGTCAGTCCTTGGAAGCAGATACTTATTCTTTATCATTAACTTATTTAGCTAACGATAATCCACACAAATTCTCATCGTGTCGTTTTTTTCTTAATGAACAGAATCAGTGCTCCCCACAAAGGCACACTCAACCTAATGAACCCTCGATCGAGTAGTTCCTAAAGTTAAGCCTTTAATTCCATAAGCTCTTTTGGTGCCATGCGGTAAAGAGCAATGGACATAGGTGTTGTACATGGCAGTAGTTTGATACCAAGCTCAACCTTCCCATCTAGAGGTATCCCCGATAACTCCTTAGGAAACACATCTAGAAAATCCCTTACAGTTTGAATGTCAATAACAAAAGGTTTTATAGAATCAGAGTTAGACACAAAGGCCAAATACTCTTCGCAACCTTTTTAAACTAACTTTTCAACTACCAGAGTGGAGATCACATTAGAGAGGTAATCTCGATGCTTATTGATCATAACAGTCTTGGTATTGATATCAGATATCAGAATTACCCTCTTAGAGGCACATTCTAGACTAACATGATGCTCAACGAGCCAATTTATTCCTAAAATCAGATCAAACTCTCCAAACGATAATTCCATCAGATCAGCCGAAAATACACAACACCTTGAATCTCTAACGGAACCCTCCTATAGACTTTATTAACACGAAACGACTGACCCAGGGGACTAATCACAGAGACCTCTCTAACAGTACTCTCAGCAGATATTCCCAAATTTATAGAAACAGTACTATATACATATGAATGTGTTAAACCAATGTCTATTAAAGCAAAATACGAAACATAATAATAAAGAACGTACCTATTATAACATCGAGGACGTCTCTATCCTAGCAGGGCCTAGCCGCATATACTAAACTAGGTTGTCATGCCTTAGTCTGATGCGCACCTCTGCCCCGTGCTCTCTAACCCCTACCAGCACTATTACCATCCCTGGTCGGACCACAACCTTTAAGTGGCTGCTAAGTTGTCCTCTGTGTCTGAGCTAAACCCAAAGTTAGAACCTGTACAGGAGCTTGCACCTGATCAGAATGGAAGCGACAGTCCCTAATACAATGCTCCATCCATCTGCAATGCAGACAAGCCCCCAGTTTCCTCTAACACTTACCCAAATGGCATCTACCATAATCGCTACAAGTCTGAATCTCAGTCAATGTAGCAGGTGCCTTAGCCCTCGGAGGCTCCTTAAATCTAGCCCACTTCTTAGGGCGTTGAACAAAACTAGAGAGACCCAAATCCCTCTTCGACTTAACCTGACTTCTCTATTGGTCCTTCATCTTACGCTCAGCGCACTTCACCTTCTCAACTATCTTCACCTTGTCAGTCAAGGCCACAAAAACTCACCCCTTTAAGGAGCTATCAGAACTTTCAAATCATACATTAATCCTTCCTTGAACTGAACACCCTTATCGTACTCAGTCGAGACCAGTGCTCGAGCATACCTGCTCAATCTAAGAAACTCGATCTCATACTCAGCCATAGTCTTCTCACCCTAAACTAGGCTCATAAACTCGCATCTACGAGCCTTTATATAAATTTCCCCCACATATTTACCCTAGAAGGCATTTGTGAAGAAATCCCAAGTAATCTGCTCGGGCTGAGTGCCTTCTTGAATGGTTAACAACCACTAATAAGCCTCATCTTGGAGTAGAGTTACTGCACCCTTCAATTTTTGTGTGACAGTGCAATCAGTATCATTCATAATGCGCTTGGTGGCCTCTAACCAGTACTCGGCCATTGTTGGGACACTCTAGTAACGCCCCTAAACACTTCAACACCATTCGATTGGAGTCGTTTAGTAACAGGCCCTCGGCCCCTAGATCCAAAGTGGGTCCCAACATCTCTCTCTAACACATGTAGCATAGCTTGGGACAATAAGTTGTCCCCAATTGTCAGAGTCTGAGACCTTGTCTCAATGGTAGGAGTACTGACAGTCTTGCTACTGTTCAGATTGGGCATACTGCCCATAAGGGATGGCTCTGCTCGAGCTCCTCTCCGGCACCCACGGTGCCATGAGAACCACGTCCATGGCTACCGCACGAACTCATAATATTAGTTTATCTAGAAATGTCAAAAGTGCACAGATCATTTCGAAGTTTTTTTGTCATATGTCTTATTTCACAGTTCGTATCACAGTCTTTAACTAACATAAACTAGTTTAATCATTATAATGCCTTCTAGTTAAATAGTATAACTAAAGCAGAAGTACTACAGGTTCGGTGCCGAAGATTCGGTCTTTCCAAGAAAGATCAATTTTTAGAATTATCAAGTAAATATTTTATTCAAAAACACTTTTCATGAAAACGGAAGCCCAGAAAACATAGCTCGAGTTTTGCAACCTGGCTTTGATTCCACTAAATGTAACACCCTAAACCTGGCCTAGACGTTATGGCCAAACCTGGAGGGTTACAATAACCATTTGTAGAAAAAACCAACTTAGATTTCTTAAATTTAAACTTTCCGAATGACTAAAAATGGTTTTATCAATCTACAGAAATCCAAACTTTTAAAAACAATCCAAAGAAAGACATACAACAGAATAAATTTAATTAAACACTAAACTAATAAATAGAGATGATCGAGCTCCTGCTATGCCGACCCGCCTAAGTTTGTGGTTTACCTGTAATTCAAACAAATAGACTAAAATGAGTTTACAACTTAGTGTGTAAATTATGCATTCAATAATCAATAATATAATAAACATGGTTTCGATTTATCATTAATCAAATAAATTCTCAGAAGCCGATAAGAAACAGAAATAGAGGATATTAGATACAATTTCAAGAGATATCAAATATAGATGCAGATTCTTACCTTAAACCGCTACACACCATCTCCATCCATCCCTACACACCATATAGGGTATCAAGTACCCCTTCATCGCTACACACTATATAGTGACTGTATGTCACGTTTTAGAATAATTGCAGCCTAGTTGTTAGGTCAGAATATAATAAATCATCAGAATCAATTATATATGTGGCTTAGCCACCAGATTTGACAAATTATTAAACTTTCCCCACTTTCTCCTTTATAGAATCTCAATCCCGATGCAGATGCAGACTTAACAGATATTAGATCTGAATATATAGTAACACGAATTCAAATCATGCTCAAGTAATACAAACACACTTATTTATCATATTAAATTTAAAAAACATATATAAATAATAGGTTTTAAAGAAATAGATAATCAAATAATGAGTTTTATAGCCTATTTCAAATCATGCAACCCCCACGATAAGCCTATGTTTGGTTTAAGCAATGTTTATGGCACTGGGGAAAAATCTCAATTTTTGACCCATACACTCGTGTGGATTCACATGGCCTAAATGAGTGGCCTGTGTGATCCACACAGCTTGGCACACACCTGTGTGACTCATATCAGTGCCCGCATGGTCTGTCACATGACCCAAGACACGACCGTGTGACCAAAAATAGAGAGTTACACGGGCTAACACATATCCTAGCACACACTTGTGCCACCCAAAACCCAAAAATTTCTCACACGGCTTAGACACACGCCCGTTTCTCTAGCCCATGCGAACCTAATTCCAAAATAATAAGTTACACGGCCTGGACACACGCTCTGTGGCTCACACGGCCTACCACACGACATGGAACACGACCGTGTAGTGTTGATAGCCATGATTTTAGCTTTTTGGTTTGCAAAATTTTGGGTTTTTATTACACACTTGATATGGAGTCGATGTAGGAGCAACCCAAATGATTCTGTAACCTGAAAACAATAACTAATTGCCCAATCAAATGATTTATTCACCAACACAACACTAAATCCACATCAAAAATTGAAATACATCGAAAACTTTGATACAAAACCCTAACTCAAAAATTGAACACTTACCCTGGTAGAAAACAACAATACATACCGTTAGAGGAATGTTACTCTCTTGATCTGCGCCTAAAAATGAAGCAAATCAAATATTCAGACCGAAAATTTTAACAATTTAAGTAAAAACCAATTTCAACAACTTAACAAACGAAAGTAAACATTAACTGAATTTTAACAACGAACCTACATGATTAACTTTTCAGTCAGAACAACGAAATATGCAATTCGCCCGACAAAATAACAATAACAATAAGAGATAAAGAAACAGTCGATAAAAAAATATGACAAAAAGAAAAAATAAAGGAGAAGAAAAGAAAAAAGAGAGAAAACAGAGAGAAAAAAAATATAACTAAGTAAAGAAAATAAACCAAATTTATGAAATGACATAAAAACAAAAATACATACTTAACGTGTGCGCACAAACTTTAACACAGGACCAAAGGCATACAGGAACTTAACTATTGAACCAGCAGGCTCATTCTTGACATGAAATTACACTGAACTAAACTTAGATCAAACGTTCACAAATAAAAGTTGAATAAAAAGAATAATAAAAAATTTTACAATTAAGACTTGAACCCTAGATCTCAAACACACATTTAAGGCACTAAACCACTAAAGTAGACACACATTTAATGACAGAGTTTACCAGGCAGAAGTTTAAATTTTTAGGGCGTTACATCGTGGAAAAGCGAAGTTAGCAGAGTAGTCATTAGCATCGTATTTATAATAATTTTTGAGTAAGTAAGTTTGTATCCTGATTAAAGTAGTTAATTGTTGTTTTTGATGATTTATTTACTAGTATACATGTTGTGAATGAGTTAAATTGATTGATATGTGGTAATTAGGAAATTGAACTAAATTGTCGTATTAGTTGAATTGATAATTATGTATGAAAAGTGAGAACTCTATGGATGTGTGCTTGAAATGGTTTAAAATGAATAAATTTAAATTAATTGAATGTGTAGTGTGGCCCATATGGACCTCGTGAATGTTTAGGATACAAATGACATGTCATTAAGGTTATTTACCGTTTTGGGTGCTGGTCTTGGATGTCCTACCGATGGTAGAGGTCTTGCATTTGTGGCGGATTCTCCACAGCTCATGTGAGCAGCATCATGTAGTCAACATTATTATAGTTTATGTGACCATATACAGTTATAGCTTGTAGAAGCATCATTCTTGTGTACCCGACGTTATTTCATTTGGTTCATCGGGTGATAAATTTATAAATGGAAATGGATATATGAAATGGTTATATGAAATTAGTCATGTGAATGGAGAATTTTGATATGAAAAATTGAAGTGAAATGTTTTATGTTAAATGAACATGGGATGAATGAATTAAGTTCTATATACATTTTCTTATAAATATATCAAGTCATGGTTATGTTATATGTTGTATTTATAAATTCACTAACCTTGTGAGGTTTGTGTTGTGTATAGGAAATAAGTGAGCTTATAAGCTAATTAATGAAATTATGGATGAATTGTTTAAGTTGATTCATATTCAGTAAGTTTACGTTTAAGTTTTATGCGAACTTACTAAGCATTGAATTACTTATGTCTGTTGCTTTCCTTGTTTTTAGATATCGGAAGTCTCGATCGATTGGAAGTTCAACTCGAAGCTCACACTATCCGTTCAGCAACTCGGTAGTTAATTCGATCATTTTGGTTTTTGTTATGAATGGCATGTGCTAGGATTTTTAAATATGAATCTGTATAACTTTGTTGCCTTGTGTTTTGGTTGTAATGGTGAATGTGTACTTATTTGTCACTTTTGGCTTAAGTATGTCCTTCTATATGTGCTTATGAGCAAGTTGATTAATACTTTGTGTGATTGGTTTAAAATATGGTAAGCTATAATCGTATGAATGCTAAGTATATGTTTGTGATTGATGAAAGTGTAACTGTTTAATACTTGAATTGAGGTTCCAATGAGGGCATATTGGTTAGGCACTTAAGTTGGATTTTTTATATGTTTTGGCATGTTTAAATGTGTTTTGGATAGGTAAAAATGAGTGGAAATGGTATGGCTTGGAACCTAAGAAATGGTAGCTAAAATTGCTTGGTTTTGAAGTTATTTTAGGTGTACACTGTAATGCCCCAATTATCTTAAGTTTTGGATTGTTAAATTTTATCAAGAAATTTAATTTGATTTGATGGTTAAGTACCTTGAACATCTACTTTAGGTTATGAGTTTGATTCCCTTGTTTTGAAATTTTCCCTATTAATTTTGAATTATGCCCAAATTGAGTCTTTGGGCTTATCTTTTATTTTTGTTAGATTGTTGACAAGAATGAGTCTGTTGGTTTAGTGGTAAGGCTTCAACTTACCCCTAGGTCTTGTGTGTTGGGAAATGTGCCCATATTGCAGTCAACATGTAAGTGTTTTCTATTTATTTGAACGATGAATAAATAAATAAAGTTAATTTCACATTTCACTATTATGTCTTTTGTATTTTCTATATTTTATATTTTGCATGCATAATGAAATTGTGACAAGCAAATATTAGCTCATTGATTGTCTAAATTTCAAACTGAAGATAAGTGGCATTGTAAAGAACGTTTACATTGAGAGAAAAATAACTTACTTCAGTAGATAATCTAAATGAGTCTGTAATCTCGTAAAAGAATTACAGTAAGCATTTGATTCAAATATTGATAAGGATTATTATGTCATCTACAATTCCAATTAGGGAGATGGCTAGTTTTGGTTTAACAACTCGTTTTCAGTGAAATCACAATAATGGTTTCAGGACCACAAATCTGAATCAAAATATTTATTTTTATTAATATTTTAATTTCTACAGCATGTTAGTAATATCATATAAAAAAATTTTCAAGAAATTTTATCATTTGCATGCTTAATTTGATAAAAAAGACTAAATTGCATAAGGTGCAAAATTTGACTTTTATAAGTAAAATGTATCAAATTGCTATGAAATTGGAATATGAGTGGCCTTAAATGGTAATTAGACCATTAATATAATTAGTGGACAAAGATGGACATCATTTAAATGATTTTTAAAGGTTTAATTAAAGGTTATTTAAGTAATTTAATAAATAAAGTTAGTAAAATAAAACAAAGGCTATCATCTTTGTTTTCTTTCTTAGCCAATTTTCAACCTAAGAAAAACACCATTTTTGGGCATTCAAGCATTCAGCCAACTATTTCTCTTGCATGTAAGTGCATTTTTATCCCTTTTTAATGATTTCTATTTTTTTGGAGTCGTTGTAGCTTAATCTAGCTTGCCCAGGGACTAATTTGCAAAATTGTTAAAAGTATAGGGTTTTACCATGAATACATATTAGTTTTTTTTTATGTTTGATGGATGAAAATGAATGTTTGATGATAGTTGAACAATTTTTGTAAAGGGAATTTCGATGAAATTGTCAATTAGGGATTAAATTAAAAAATATAAAAAACTTCATGGTGAAATGGTGAAATAAATGAAATGTAGGGCTTGCTAGAGGCCTAAGTAAAATTCAGCTATAGTGTGTTGGTACCAAATTGCATGAATTTCATTTTATAAGCTTAAGGACTAAATTGTAATGAATTTAAAATTATAGGGGCAAAGCATTTTTTGCTAAAATATGATTTTTGGATTGAATTAAATAGAATGAAGTTTGAATGAATTAAATTTGATTATTTAGATCAAGAAAAGCATCGTATGGATTTAGATTAGGGAAAGCAAAAAATGTTGGATTAGTCAGTCATGTTTCTTCGGTTGTGATCGAGGTAAGTTCGTACATTTCATTAGAGTTGTATTATGCTTGATTTAAATGCTTTATGTTATATTATGGTATTACATTTCTAAGGAAATATCCAACGAAGTTTCGATGACTTTCAGATCTCGTTTGAACCTTAGGAATATATAGGATACAAATGACATGTCATTAAGGGTTACCGTGTTTCGGGTGTTGGTCCTGTACATCCTACCAGTGGCTGAGTTTTTGGCATGTGTTACGATTACTTGATAGCTTGTGTGAGCAGCACTGTGTAGCTACGTCCCAACCGATAGCTTGTGTAAGAAAACCATTACTGGCTCGAGAGAGATCATTAAGATAAGAGAAAGTAATTATTTCAACCATATGTTAGTACATAGTGTGCAAGATTCCCGCATATCCGATATTATTCTAGTGGTTTAACAGGTATACAAAAGGGAAGAATGAACAGATATTTCGATAAGTAATGCTATAAAAGTATGAAAAAAGTATGAAATGATGATGCTGTAAATATGCTTAGTCATATTCATGAAAGTATGAATGCTTATAAGTTATGTGCATATAAGCTATTAGGTTTTGCAATGAGTTGCTAGGTTATGTGATTACCTAACTTGAAAGGTTGTTGTTGCTTAGGCCAAGTTATGTTGGATCATCTCATAAATTACTTTTAAGCTTATATATATTGAAATGGTAAGCTTTGTTTATGAATAACGAACTTACTAAGAATTAAATGCTAACTTTATGTTATTTTCATAATGTTTTTAGATAATTAGAAGCTCGTTCGAGTTGGAAGCTTGTCGGAGATCCATCACACTATCCATCGGCTATATCAGTAGATTTTGATGATTTTGAGTCATGGTTATAATGACATGTATAGGTGTCTTTGTTTGATGGAATTAGCCATTATGTGTGGCTTGTATATATGTTATTTCGGTTGATGAACTAGTTGGTATGATATCATGTATATAGATATGGTATTTTATATGGCTGTTATTTTGATGTTGTGGTGGTTAAGATGATGGTAAGGAAATGATGATTATAATGGTATGTTATGAATTGTAAGTTGGTGTAGAATGAGATAATAAATGAAGTCATAAATGGATAGATTTAGTAGCTTTGAATATAGTTGGCTTTGATAAAATTGGTAAGGTACATGATCGTTGTGAAAATGGTCATAATGGTATTTGTTGTGCATGTATTTGGTATATGAAGATTATGGCAAATGTGGCATTGAAGTGTTCAATTGGTTGATTGTATTATGAATGAATTTGGTAGGTGTTTAGTCAAGTTTGATTGTTGAGATTGAGGTGTCATATTGGCATATTGGTTGAATGGTTAGTTTCTATGATGTTTAAGCTTGTATATGCATATATTAGGTGTGTTTTTAATGCATGATTATAGGTGCAATTGGGTTGTGCAAGTGGCTAGATTTTGGGTGAGAAAAATGGCTTGAAAATGGCCTATTTTTCGTCCAAACGGCTAGAGACACTGGCATGTGTCTCGGCCATTTGTGACACACGACTAGGCGACACGGCCATGTGTCCCCTGTAGCTTTAAAAGGGTTGCAAGACAAGTTGTTACACGACCTATCACACGGCCTAGCACACGGGCGCATGAGGCCATTTCGAAAGGTACACAACCTACACACAGGCATGTGTCTTGGTCATGTGACCCAAGTCAGATTGTTACACAGGCATAGACACAGGCTGGGACATGGCCGTGTGTCCCTACTTCGAATGTCCACACGGCCTAAGACACGGGCGTGTGTCTCGGCCCTGTGAGTCACACGACCGTGTACCCCTACAGTTTGAAATTTTGTATCTTTTTCTAAAAAATTCTATATGTTTCTAGTTTATTCTTGACTCGTTTCCAATGTCTTTTTAGGGCCTCGAGGGCTCGTAAAAGGGACTATATGCATGAGTTTGAATAACATTGCCATGTTTTATGTTGTGTTTTGTATATAGTGAATAAATGTTCGTTGTATGATGTTACCTTTTGGTAATGCTCTGTAGCCCTAATCCAGTGACGGATACAGGCTAGGGGTGTTACATTGGTTATTAGAGCAATTGACTCCACGAGTAGAGACATAAATGTATTCATTAGTAGAATTATACATTGGACTGGACCCAAGATAAAATAGGATTGTATTGAGTGAACGGATTTAACTCAAAGGAATCAAGGATATCATATGAGGGTAACACACACATAATGAAGTCACTGGACAAAGTAGTTGGATGAATTGCTTTTTAAAGAGTATACAATAAGGAGTTTTCAATCATGGTACTTCCTGTGAACTGACTCCATGATTAAGCAATTGCGAATTATTGGAACGATGCTTCTGGACATAATTGCAATCACTACAGCCTAATTGTATATGTTCGATTGGTTCCTCTGCTAGCTCAACAAAAGCTCGATCGAATTGCATTTGAATTAGAAGAAAATTCTATGACTTTGGAATAATTTAATTTATTTGATTTATTCGATGTGGACTTAAATCAGGTGGTTGTGAGAATTGTTCAACTAGAGAATTTGATTAAAGAATTTTCTTGAAAAATTAATTAGGAAAATCTAAGTCATTTTTGAAAAAATTAATTTTGATAAAGTAAAATTAAATTAATCAAATGAATTAAAATTAATATGATATTTTTGGAAATTAATTTTCAAGTCACACAATTGGTTCAATGGGTAATTGAACTTAAAAATTCGACCTAAGATTGTAAATTGGGTTCGGGAGCCTAAAACCAAAACTGAGACCCAAAAATTTGGTCGAACTGAGTCCAGTATGTGAAATTGGGGCGACGGTCCAATCAATGGCTAGACCGGACTAGTCGGATCGTCATTGACCCGGATCAAACTGGCAGCAGTCAAACCAGCTTGGGGTGCCATAAGGGTGTCACACCTACATCACTGAACACGGTTGTGTAGAAGGCTGTGACGATGGTGTCCCGGTGGCCTGCAGTGGTTGGCTGTCAGTGAAAGAGTTACACTCCTACTAGGACTCTACCAGAGAATTTGATTTTAGATTAACTATTGTAAAAATAATATTATTTTAATAGTTTAATATTAAATTAAATTTAATACTTATCTTAATAGTATTTTATTAATTTAAGATTAAAGTGATTATTTTAATATTAAATTTAATTTAATGTTTATCTTATAGATAAATATTCTATTATTTTAATAAGATTTAATATTAAATTTAATCTAATATTTATCTTGATAAATATTATATTAATTTAATATTAAAGTGATTAAGTTTAATCATATTTGAACTCTTTAAACTCTCCCTATATAAAGAGAGCATTGGGTCATTATTTTCACACACTAGAATTCAAGAGAAAGTTGTAGAGAAAAAATTCTCTGAAAAGATTATTCCAGAAAATTTCTATAGATTATTTTTTGATTTACAACTTGACCCAAAAGTTTAGAGAAATTAAAGAATTACCCCATTATTAATTTTTGTGAAAAAATTTATGATTCGTAGCGAGCCCACACTCGGTAGACGTGAGCTTGAGGATAGCGGAGAAGATTACTAGGTCGAAAAGCTCATCCTGGACAAATCGAAAAGGAACAATTTTAATTAAGTGTCAAATCGAAAAGGAACAATTTTAATTAAGTGTTTATTATTTTAGATATCATAACCAAGATCTTGTTTTGGAAAAATTTTAAAACTCTATTTTTTCCTTAAATTGATTTTCTATTGCGTTTTCCAAACCCATTTTTCCAACATTGTGTTCAAAACCCATTGTGCGCAAATGTGAAATATTTTTTGTTTCTTGCTACATGTTGGAGGTTGAATTCAATCTAAATTCTATTAAATCTGGTAGGTTAGGATTTGGTTAAAGCCATTCTATTACTTTATTTTTATTTTTTAAAATTTATCAAGATCCTTAAAATTCCTCACCAATCAAATCGTCCATTACCCCCACTTCTTTTCACATTTGTTTTTCTTTTCCCCTTTTTGCTTCTCTCTTTTTTTTCTTTTTTTCCCTTTGTGGTTTCTTTTTTTTTATTTCTAATTGGTTTTTGATTGTTCCCATTTTATTTTCTCTTCCGTCTGTGCGTGTTATTCACTCTTCAATCCTAAGTCAAGTGTGGTGCGAACGACGTCAAGATCGAAATCCTCCAGCAGCGTAGTCATTATTTCGACGTAGTTTCTATGAAGTTTTGGAGTGCGCTATTTTATGGTTAATCAAATTTATCATCAGGCATGTGAAACTAACCCAAAAAGTCGACTAGAACTCAGAAAAAAACCTAAGAATAGAGGTGTTTTTCAAAACTGCTCTGCGTCACACGATCATGTGGCAGGCCATGCAACAGTCCGTGTGCCAGGCTGTATGGAGCACACGAGCGTGTGTGATTACACAACCTGAACAAATAGGTCATGTGGACCACACAGGTTGGCTTGTTGGGCCATGTGGGCTTTTTTGGCCAATTTGAAGGCTCGGGTTAGGGGCCAATTAAGGAATTGAAAATTTTGACCATTTTGTAGGCCTATAAAAGCGTAAAATTTGGTATGTTACACATGAGTATGCTTAGAAAGCATGTTAAAATAGGATTAATTTTGTATAAGCAATATGATATGTTATGATGCGTAAAAATACCCTTCGGTATGCATGTCATACAATTCATGTGATATGTACGCATGTTAATATGATTATGCATGAGCATTGGGGTAGGTTTGATATGATGTAGGAAGTGCATTCTGGTAGTTTTACTGCAAATTCTGACGGTTAAATCGCAATATCTATCTGGCAACTCAGCTGCATATTTATGAGTGGCATACCACCACTTACTAGTGTGATTGGATGGATGGAATTATGAAGTCCTAATTGGTGTGATTGGTTGGTCAGAGATGGTGTGTAACGGATTGGAGTAGGTTTTGCTCTGATATGTTATAAGTTACTAAAAAATATGAAATTTTGTTATGTTATTTGTATATATGTGTATTATAAGTAAAATTGTATTTGTGGGTCAAGTCACACACTAGGCTTCCAGTTCACTCGTTTGTTTAATATGTTTCAAGTAATCCTCAGACTTAGGATTTGGCGGTGATTCCACAGCTCAACTTAAATATTTTTATTTTTATGTATGTTTTGGGTTTAATTTTAGACTTTTCGAGCTTTTGGACTCTTTACTGGTTTTGGGACATTAATTCTGGTTTTGGTATTTATTTTTGCAAATGTATTATTCATAAATGGTATTTTTAACAAGACAACATAATTGACAAAATACTATGATTTTATAAGCTAAGAACCCTAATGTGTTTTTTGCTGCAAGGTTTTGAAAATAAATACGATGTTAAACAATACAAGTGATTAAGCGAGTGGTTTTGTTTTAATAAAATCAATAAAATAAGGTTTTACGTCAAAGTGCTCTCACATGATTTTCTGAATACTTATGCTTTGATAAATTAATCAATTTTGTTTACACTTAAGTTAAAATTAAATTTTTACGAGAATTAACGGACAATGTTTTACGTAACGATGTAACCTTCATAATCCGATCGGAACGTCTAGGCCGAGTTTGAGGTGTTACATTTAGTGGTATCAGAGCTAGGTTACAAAACTTGAGCTGTGCATTTTGGGTTCAAAATGATTTCAAATATATATATTTCTGCATTATTTAGAATTTTTATTAAATTTGATCCTTTGATTTTTGGAAAAATGAAACAGAGACTCTGGCGACTATCCAAGTAAGAAACTTCCAAACTTTAGCTATACTGTAGAAAATTAAAACACTCTTTAAACTCTAATAACCAGCTTTGTTAAAACTTTAGATTTAAGTTTTTAAAACCTAAATTAATTCATAAAACTATAAAAAAAATAGATAAGATAATGAGTGCACATGAAACTTGTAGACGTGGTACCCGTGGGCATGGTGGTCGCCGTTAGAGGGCTTAAGCTGAGCCATCTTCAATGGGCAGTATGCCCAATTTAGACACAAGTGAGACAATTTGAACTCCTACCGTTGGGACTAAGTCTAGGGCTCAAACTGTTGGGGACGATACACTGTCTCAAGCAATGTTAAGGGTGTTAGACAGGAGGGTTACTATGACCCATACTAGATCTGAGAGCCGATTGCCGTTAACTAAATGGATTCGATCTAATGGAGCAGAACTGTTTAGGAGTGTCACTGGGATTACCTCGACTTCAGTCGGGCATTGGTTGGAGGCCACATAAAGAATAATGAATGATTTGGACTACACCCTTGAGCAGAAACTGAAGGGTGTAGTATCTTTGCTTCGCGATGAAACTTATCAATGGTGGTTAACTATTGTGAAAGGCACCCAGCCTAAATGAGCGACTTGGGCCTATTTTCGAAGTGCCTTCCAAAATAAATATGTAGGGGCAAGTTATGTTGAGACCCATAGACGCGACTTTATAGGGATAGCTTAGGGAGAGAGATCAATGGCTGAGTATGAGGTCGAATTTCTGAGGTTAAGCAGATATGCTCGAGGTTTAGTTGGGGAAAACTATGATAATATTATCTAGTTTGAGGAAGGGCTAAGGTACAATATTAAGGTTTTAGTAGCTCTCTAGCGGGAGCGAGTGTTCGAAACTCTGGTAAAGAAGACAAAAATTACTGAGGAGATTAAGTACATGGAGTGTGAGAAAAGGGACAATGAGAATAATGTAAATAAGAATAAGAGGGATTCAGGTCCTTGTAGTTCTTTTAAGTGGCCTATGAAACAGCCAAGGTTGAGAGACCTCAGTAGGTTGAGTCAGCTACCAGGATTGAGCCCATTGCCAAGGTTGAGTGGGTTCCATTTGTGATTACTGCAATAAATGCCATCCGAGCTAGTGTTGGAAGATGATTGGGGCTTGTTTCAGATATGGATATACTGACCATAAGATCATTGAATGTCCTCGTATGGTTGAGCTGGTGCGAGCTCTGGTTTAGGGTTAGACTCAACCTCAAAGGCTAGTTCTGATACGAGCCAAGGAGGTGACACTCAAGGGGTTGTTTTTCTTAGTGGTCCAATCACTCGGAGCAAGGCATGGCAATTAAAATCAAAGATGAATGCTTTTGTCCAAGACTTTGTTGCTACAAATTTAAGTCATCATGTTCGTGACGTTGACAAATACGGGAATGCAATTCACTGGACCAATCTTGGAATAGTGAAAGCCCATAAATTGGTGGATTAATCTTTTATGTATCTTATTATTATTATTTACTTAATTCTCATTGGTTGGGACACATCACTTATGAGTTAAGTAATTTTATTAGATAATTTTAAAGAGTTTTTATTAGGATTCAATTACTCTTGAAAGAGTTTTATTAGGATTCAATTACTCTTGTAATTTGCCTATAAATAGGCTTGCTTTCTACACATTGGAGTGGGGTATAAAAAGAGAGTATTTGTTTTCTTCCAATTTTGTGTGAGGCAAATTTTTGAGAGTAGAGTGATTCTTCTCTTGCTATTTAGTTTGGAGTTTGTTACTTTCGAGGGTATTTCGGAGTTACAGATATTCAAATTTCTTTCCCGTTCATCGGTGTTACTAGAGGTTCTTCTCCTAGGGGTTTCGTAGGGAGCCGCTCAATCATTGGCGTTTTTGGTTACAAGTTAACCAAGGGTTCCATAGGGCAAATCTATCCTTTTATTATTATTATTTAACTAATTTTATTTATTCTCGTTTTATTTCTAATTTGTGTTTCTCTTGTGTCTAGATCTGGGATTTCCGCATCAAGTTCAGTAGGCCACTAGGGGCCATGGTTAATTTAGGGGAGGTAATGGAGGTGGTCATGGTCATAAGGCACCAGGCAGAGGTGCAATTCAAACTGAGGTGAGACAGCCAAATTTGGTTTATGCAGCAAGGCACCGTGAGGAAAGAGATGTGGCAGATATGATTGTCGGTACGTTTACTATGGATTCACATCCTTATTTTTCTTTGATTGACTATGGTTCTACATATTCATATATTGCTAGTTGTGTATCGGGTAATTTGGGAATTTTAGCTGAGGACACTAGTAGTAAGATTTCTGTGATTAGCCCGTTGGAACAGTCAGTTCGAGTTAGTAAAGTGTTTAGGAGGTGTCAGCTTAAGGTTCAGGGGTTTGTATTTCTGACTAACTTGATGGAGTTATCGTTCAGAGATTTTGACCTGATACTAGGTATGGATTAGTTGGTGGAGCATCGGGTTGGTCTGGATTGTGAATTTAAGAGAGTGACACTAAAGGTTGGGGATAGTGAGGAAGTAGTGATGGTTGGAGAGCATCGAGATTACCTCTCTAACGTGATCTCTACTTTAGTAATTGAAAAGTTTATTCGAAAAAGGTGTGATGTGTATCAGGCTTATGTGCATTACATGAGTGTTGTGGGATCAACTGTGGAGGGAATTAACATTGTTAAGGATTTTTCAGATGTCTTTCTTGCGGACTTGCCAGGGTTACCACCGGATAGGGAGGTTGAGTTTGGAATTCTGGTTTTGTCTAGGATAGCTCCAATGTCTATTGCTCCATATCATATGGCACCGAAGGAGCTGAAAGAATTAAAATTGCAGCTTCAAAAACTTCAAAATAAGGATTTTATTTGACCTAGTGTGTCCCCAATGGGAGCACCGGTCCTCTTTTTCAAAAAGGATGATTTTATGAGGATGTGTGTGGATTACCGCTAGTTGAACAAATTGATAGTAAAGAATAAGTACCCACTTCCAAGAATTTATGATTTGTTTGATCAGTTTTGTAAGGCGTCAGCGTTTTCAAATATTGATCTTCGTCCTGGATATCATCAATTAAAGTTTAAGGAGGTTGATGTGCAGAAAATTGCCTTTAAGACTCGTTAAGAGCAGTACAAGTTCCTTGTCATGCCACTTGATTTGACTAATGTTCTGGCTACATTCATGGATCACATGAATCGAGTTTTTTAGCCATATCTGGATCAGCTCATCGTAGTGTTTATCGACGATATTTTTGAGGCATTATCTATGCGGTGAGATGTGTATCATCTACACTAATCACAAGAGCCTCAAGTACCTCTATACTCAGAAGGAGTTGAATCTTAGGTAATGTTGTTGGATCGAGTTGCTTAAAGACTATGATTGCACTATAGAGTATCATCCCGATAAGGCCAATGTGGTGGTCGATACACTTAGTCGAAGATCTATGTCTAAGTTGAGGGCGATGTTTGCTCGCCTAAATTTATTTGATGATGGTGGGATTCTGGCCAAGTTGCAAGTTAAGCTAACTTGGTTAACTGAGATTAAGAATAAGTAGCTTCTAGATGAGTCTCTAATTAGTCGGGTTTAGTACATTGATGAGCATAAGACTTCAGATTTGGGGTTTAATAGCGATGGTATCCCATGTTTCGAAGGTCAGATTTGTGTGCCTAGTGATGTGGATTTGAGGCAACCTATTATGTAGGAAGCGCATACTAGCCCCTATGTTATGCATCCCGGCGGTAATAAGATGTATTGTGACCTCTGAGAGTTGTACTTGTGACTTGGGTTGAAAGTGAGGTAACCAATTTCGTGTATCATTGTCTGACATTCCAGCAAGTTAAGGCTGAGCACCAACTTCCTTCTGGTTTGCTTCAACCCATTAAGATTCCATTGTGGAAATGGGAACATGTAACTACGGACTTCGTTAGTGGTTGCCCTCAACACCTACTAAGAAGGATTCTGTTTGGGTTATTGTGGATCGGTTAACTAAGTCTGCTCACTTTATTTTGATCAAGACCTACTATTCTTTGCAAAAGTTGGCAAAGCTTTACGGTGCCGAGATAATTAGGCTTCATAGGGTTCCGATATCAATTATTTTAGATCTGGATCTTCGAATTACTTCTCAGTTTTGGAAGAAATTGCATGATGTTCAGGGTACTCGATTGGACTTCAGTACAACATTTTATCTGCAGACTGATGGTAAGCCCAATAGGGTAATTCAAATTTTAGATGATACGCTTTATAATTGTGTTATTGACTTCTGGGGAAGTTGGGAGGAATTTCTGCCGCTAGCTGGATTTGCTTATAATAATAGTTTTCAGTCTAGCATTTAGATGGCACCGTAAGAGGCCTTGTATGGTCGGAAGTGATGTACTCCGCTTTGTTGGATCGAGTTGGGTGAACAGAAGATTTTGGGTCCTGAGTTAGTGGCCGAGACTGAGGATAAGGTTCATTTGATTCGAGATTTGCTTAAGGCCGCTTTTGAAATAAAGAAGTCTTATGCGGACCTTAAGAGAAAGGATATTGAGTTCGAAGTTGGGGACTATGTTTTCCTTAAGGTATCTCTGTGGAAAAAGGTTCTAAGATTTGGTCATAAGGGCAAGTTAAGCCCTAGATTCATCCGGCCGTATTGGATTTTAAGGTGTGTAGAGCCAGTTGCTTATCAGTTAGAGCTACCTCTGGAGTTGGATCGCATCCATGACGTTTTTTGCATGTCCATGTTGAGCCGTTATCAATTTGATCCTTCTCATGTGGTTCCAATGGAGGAAATTAAGTTGAGGTTGGATTTTTCCTTTAAGGAGGAGTCGATACAGATTCTGGATGGTGAGGTTAAGGTCTTGAGAAGAAAGACCGTTATGTTAGTTAAGGTGTTGTAGCGGAATCATGGTTCTGAGGAGGGCACTTGGGAGTTTAAGGACTTGATTCGTCAGTAGTATCTCTATGTTTTTTAGTCAAGTATATTTTGAGGCTAAATTTTCTTTTAGGAGGGGAGAATTGTAACCCCCCAATTTTCTTAAGTTTTGTATTGTTAAATTTTATTAAGAAATCTGATTTGGTTTGGTGGTTAAGTGCCTTGAACGTCTACTTTAGGTTCTAAGTTCAATTCCCTTGTTTTGGATTTTTCCCTAGTAATTTTGAATTATGCCCAAATTGAGTCTTTGGGCTTATCTTTTATTTTTTTTAGGTTGCTGACAAGAATGAGCCTGCTGGTTCAGTGATAAGGCTTCAGCTTACCCCTAAGTCTTGTGTTCAAAACCCGTTGTGCGCAAATGTGAAATATTATTGTTTCTTGTTATATGTTGGAGGTTGAATTCAATTTGAATTCTATTAAATCTGGTGGGTTAAGATTTGGTTCAATTTATTCTATTACTTTACTTTTATTTTCTAAAATTTATCAAAATCCCGAATATTCCTCACCAACCAAGCTATCCATTCCCCACTTCCTTTCACGTTTGTTTTTCTTTCCCCTCTTTTTTCTTCGCGTTCTCTTTTCTTTCTTTACCCTTAGTGATTTCTTCTCTTTGTTTTTTTTCTTTCTGATTGATTCTTGGTTGCTGCCATTTTATTTTCTTTTTCATTCGTGCATGTTATTCGATCTTCAATCCTAAGTCAAGCATGGTGAGAAGGGTGTAAGGATCGAAATCCTCTAGTGGAGTAGTCATTTTTTTGACGATGTTTTTGTGAAGTTTGGGAGTGCAATATTTTGTGCTTAATCAAATTTATCACTAGGTGTGCGAAACTAACCTGAAAACTATACTAGAACTGGGAAAAACCTGAAAATAAGGGTTGCTTTCGAAACTACTCTGCATCACACGGTCGTGTGGCAAGCCGTGCGCACCACATAACCGTGTGGTTGGTCGTGTGCCAGGTCATTTGGAGCACACAGGTGAGTGTGATTACATGACCTGAATAGGTAGGTCGTGTGGATCCCACGAGCTTGCTTGTTGGGCTGTGTAGGCCTTTTGGCCAATTTGAAGGCTCGATTAGGGGTCGATTAAGGAACTAAAAATTGAATCCATGATCATTTTGTAAGCTTATAAAAGTGTAAAATTTGGTATGTTACACATGAGTATGCTTAAAAAGAATGTTAAGTAGGATTAATTTTGTATAAGCAATATGATATGTTATGATGTGTAAAAATATGTTTAGGTATGCATGCCATACAATCCATGTGATATGTATGTATGTTAATATGATTATGTACGAGCATTAGGGTGGGTTTGATATGATGGAGGAAGTGTATTCTTGTAGTTTTACTGCAAATCCTGGTGGTTAAACAGTAATATTTTTCTGGCAGCTTAGCTACATATTTATGAATGGCATACCACCACTTACTGGTGTGATTGGATGGATGGACTCATGAAGTCCTAATTGGTTACTCGGAGATGGTGTGTAGCGGATGGGAGTAGGTTTTGTTCTGATATGATATAAGTTATTGAAAAATATGAAATTTTGTTATAATATTTGTATATATGTGTATTATAAGTAAAATTGTACATGTGGGCCAAGTTACACACTGGGATTCTAGTTCACTCATTTATTTAATACATTTGAAGTGATCCTCAGACTTAGGATTTGGTGGCGACTCTGGAGCTCGGTTCAGACATTTTGATTTTTAAGTATGTTTTGGGTTTAATTTTGGACTTTTTAGAGTTTCGAACTCTTTACTGGTTTTGGGACATTAATTCTGGTTTTGGTATTTATTTTTGCAAACTTATTATTCATAAATGGTATTTTTAACAAGATGGAATAACTGATGAAATACTATGATTTTATAACTTAAGAACCTTAATGTGTTTTCCGCTGCAAGGTTTTGAAAACAAATACGATGTTAAACGATACAAGTGGTTAAGCGAGTGGGTTTGTTTTAATAAAATCAATAAAATAAGGTTTTATGTCAAAGTGCTCTCACACGATTTTCTAAATACTTATGCTTTGATAAATTAATCAATTTTGTTTACACTTGAGTTAAAATTAAGTTTTTACAAGAATTAGCAAATAATATTTTACATAACGATGTAACCTTCATAATCCAACCGTAATGTCTAGGCCGGGTTTGGGGTGTTACATACACGGTCTGCCATACAGCCGTGTGCCACACACGGTCACCCCACACAACCATGGCCTCTTTGATTTTTGGTGCAGGATTACCCAGATGGTCTTAGAGAGTTACACAGCCGGGAGACACGGTCGTGTGACCCTAAGTTACACGGACTCAAGTTATTACACGTTTTGGCTCTGTCACACAGTCGTATGACCCCTATTTTCAGTTTTTTTCCATATTTTTCTATTTTGTTTCAGATTAGTCCATATTCATTTCTAAACTTATTTTAGGGTTCTGAATGCTCGATTTAAGTATCGTTTTAGTATTTATGCTATGTTTATTGTGATAATGTATTATCGTCTTGTTAGCTATTGTAATATCGTGTACCATTAATCTAGCAACGGAGACAAGTTAGGGGTGTTACATAAAGGAACTATACTGGTGGCCTAGACTGAAGCAAAACGTCATAGAGTTCGTAGCTAAGTGCCTAACATATCAACAACTGAAATTTGAACATCAGTTCCCTTATTGGTTGTTATAGCCTATCAAAATAATTCAGTGGAAGTGGGAGCGAATAGCGATGGACTTTGTTAGTGGGTTACCCTTAACACCCACTAAGAAATATTCAATTTGGGTGATAGTATACCAATTAACTAAGTCAGCATACTTCTTACCCATCCGTAAGGATTATTCATTGCAAAAGCGGACTAATTTATATATTTCGGAGATAGTGAGGTTGCATGGGGTGCCCATATCACTTATTTCTGATTGAGATTCCTGTTTTACATTTCGATTCTAGAAGAAGCTGCAAGAGTCACTAGGTACTTGTTTTGACTTTAGCACTGCCTTCCATCTGTAGTTTGGCGGGCAATCCAAACAGGTTATACAAATATTGGAGGGTATGTTAAGAGGTTGCATTATTGAATTTCGAGGCTGTTGGGAGGAACATTTGCCTCTAGCAAAATTTGCTTACAATAATAGCTTCCAATTGAGTATCCAGATAACACTTTATGAGGCCTTGTATGGTTGTAAATGCTGAACACCTTTGTGTTAGACCGAACTGGGTGCAAGGAAATTTTTGGGTCCTAAGTTAATGCAAGAGTTTGATGGGAATGTCAGATTAATACAAGATAGGTTGAAAATGGCTTCGGATAGACAAAATTCGTACGTGGATTTAAAAAGGAAGTACATTGAGTAAAACGTCGGTGATCAAGTCTTCCTAAAAGTGTCTCTATGGAGGAAAATGTTGAAGTTAGGTCGAAAGGGTAAGTTAAGTTCGAGATTCATAGGACCCTACCAAATTCTTAAAAGAGTTGGTCCAATGCCATACGAAATAAAATTACCTTCCGAACTAGATTGAATCCATGATGCTTTCTGTGTCTCCATGTCACCATGTTGAAACGATATCAATCCAACCCTTCCTACATTTTTCCGATCAAAAAGATTGAAGTGCAATCGGACTTGTCTTTGAGGAGGAACCTGTGCAAATTTTAGATCGTGAGGTAAAGGTTCTAAGGAGGAAACGAATCCCACTTGTTAAGGTTCTGTGGCGAAACCATGGCATCAAAGAGGCCACGTGGGAGCTAGAAGATGCGATTTTTCAACAATATCCCCATATATTTGAACTAGGTAAATTTCGAGAACGAAATTTCTTTAAGGAAGGGAGAATTGTAACACCCCAAAATATATAAGGTTAATTGAAATAAATAACCAAAGAATGACCTAGACTTGATGGTTAAATAGTTAGTGTACTCCTTAGAGGTCGTAGGTTCTATCCACTCCTCTTCCATTTCTTTACTTTTCATTTTTAGCAAAATAAGATGAAAACAATCCTAAAACAAATATAATTTAGAGTAAAAACTTAATAAGAATGGGTAGCTGCCCAAATGGTTAAGCATTATCCTTCCCCCTTGCATATTAGGTTCAAGCCAACTCATTCTTCCCCATTTCCTTTTTATTTTTGACAGCAAGGGGAAATTACCTTGCAGCCCCTAAAGTTTTGAAACCCTAAGTATTTATCCCTTTTCCTAATTGTATTTGATTTTTTTCTTTTTCCAAACCAAAATAAAAATTTATTTCTTTTCCCTTATTTCTTCTCATCTCTCTTGTCCATCCTCTTCTTTGCATCAAATATTTTTCTCCATTGCTAATAATCATTTTGTTCCTGCATCAAATCATCTTCCACTCCATCACGTTTTAACGGTTTAGCAAATCACTTTCAATAGCATCTCTAACTTTGCCAAGAATTGATAAGTGCCTTTGTTTCATCAATCGAATTTTGTATTTCATAATATCATTGTCTTGACACAAATCTTTCATTCAATTAATCAATCTTTTATGGTTTCTTGTCGAGACTCTCGGTAATTTTGATAAATCTTGATAACAAACCTTAACCCGTGTATAAATGTCATTTGAAAGAATCATTACAGGTGCACCGGACCAAATTTAAACATGAGGGACGTCGTTCGAGATCCCAGTGAAAGGTGTGTATTATTTTACAAGCAAATCAGAGCAAACCATGCCTCAAATAGGGGAACACGGGTGTGTGGACCACATGGCCCCTCACGCGTGCATGTTCCCCTGAAACCCTAGGATATTTTGATTCTCACACAACTTAGAACCATCCACACGGCCTGCCACATAAGCCTACCTCCCTTGTACATAATTTTGCAAGTACCACATGACCATAGACTATTACATGGCCTAGTCACAAGGTCGTGTACCCCCTCCACATGGCCTATAGCATCCCACGCAGCCGTGTGCCCCTATTTTTCTAATTTTACAATTTTTCCCAAATTTTATGTTTTATTCAGTTTTGTCCCTAAATAATTTTTGAACTATTTTAGTGTTTTATTTTATTCAATCAAGTCCTTGATAATATGAATCTTGTTAGAATTCATGATCTGATTGACTGAATTAATATTATATTTGTGTATATTTGCATGAATTGTGAATAGTATATATAACTATTGTATCTATAATGGCTATTGTACATACAATTTGTCTTATGTTATCATTTAATCGAGCACATGAAAAAAGCATGATTTTTGCTACTGAAGTGCTATGTTATAAGCATATTAATTGCTACCATATTGATCTGTATTAAATATAGCATATTGCATTGCATGGGTGGGGCAATGTGAACGGAGGAAGTTTGGTAGTTTATCTACAAAATTTGTTGTGTATCCACAACTAGAGGTAGATTCCATCCACAGGTTATTTGTTGTGTCATCCACAGCTAAAGGCAGATTTCATCTGTGAGACATATGTTGTGTAGCCACAACCAGTGGCAAATTCCATCTACGGGGATTTTATTATGTGTCCATAGCCATTGTTAGCTTATCTACGAACCAGTAGCGGTTTAACCACAATCCGGTGTGTTGGTGGATGGAGTTCAAAGGAACTCCCATTGTGGTGTGTAGTGGTGGGGTAGGATCTGTTCTGTTAAAACTGAAACTGTATGGCATCCATAAAAACATGTACATACAAATCTGGGATTTCTAATATGACATATTTATATTTATATGTATATTGTGAGTGATATGAAATATCGATATTCTGAAAGTGCCATTGTGAATTATTTCTTTGTGACATATTTACGTATGCTTAATCTTTTGCACTGGTTTTCTTGTGATTGAATTCACACTGATCGTCATAGCTCACTCGCCCTTAAGTTTTCATCCTTACAGATAACCCACCAGGCTAGGACAAGGACATGACATCCGAAAGGTCTTGGTTTGGTTTTAGTTAATCATATATTTTAGATTTATTACTAATTGAACTTTTAATTATTCAAAGATTGTATTATTTTATTTTGAACTGTGGCATGAAACTTAGGATTTGTTTCTTTAAGCATGCATGACATTTAATTTGATTTTAAGATCTTGAGGTATGAATATTAATTATTTATGCATGAACTTCAGTTTTATTAAAAATGCAAACAATTATCAATTTTCCGCTGCTAAAGATTGAATAAAGTTTTAGAGTAATAAATAAATCAATAATTAATTAAGCTCTCTTCTAAAATAATCAAATGTTTTTAAAGTAATTGTTTTTAAAACTCCGATAGCCTACTGAGTCATTTTGGTATCTAATGTAATTTTTCGAATTCAGGTCTAATGTCTCGGCTGAGTTGGGGAGATTACAATAAATATTTTTAATTGTAGGTGTTTTTAAAGATAATTTATTCAAAAATTGTAATTTAAAAAATCTTTTAAATATTAATTTTTGAAGATAATTTAAATATATTAATTTTTACCCAAATTTTTAAAGATAAAAATTAAGCAATTTTTATGACTGCAATTATCAAATATTAATCGTAAATATTGTTACAATGTAGTTTTTCTTATTAATATTCAAAAATAAAAATTAATATTTACAATGTAGTGTTTTTAACATTTAAATATAATTTGTTTATTGTTCATATTTTAAAGCATTTTTGTGATCGCAATTATCAAATATTTTTTAAAAACTAATTTTTTTTATATTACTAACTATTTATCTTAAACTTAAAATTTTACAAATATTAACTTAAAATTGATAAATAAAATTTATTTATTTTTAGAATTTTATGTTTAAAGTAAATATATTTAATTAGATTAAAATTTTAATTTGTCTACTTAATTTAACTTGATAATTATTTTTTAAATTAATATTTTATTTATAATAGCTTCAAGCTTACTATAAATACCCTTACATATTCAAATATATCATTGCCGTCCATGGGCTTCTCCGACTGATCCCATCACGAGATTGAAGCTTCTTCTCATCCTACGATTTGGATCAGATTTGGATCAGACTTGGATCTATTAGTTACCTTTGCGTCGTTCGGATTCTTGAACGGATTTTAATTGTTTTAATCATGAGACCCAAAAATGGGTTTTCTTCTTGTTCTTTTCTTTTTCGTTTTTTTATTCCAAATGTATGAAATAGTTTAAATTGCATTATAAATTCAAATTTTATTATTGATTTTCATGTATCTATGCTCACCCTTTTTCCAATGTCAATTTAGTACTTTTATTAATTTTGATATTTCATTTTGAATAATATTTAATTTATTAATATTTTTTCATATACATTTTTGAAGATCTTTGGTAAGATTTTCACAAGATATTTATGTATGCTTAAAAATTAAACTTATTTAATAAAAAAATTATTTTTACTTTTAATTAAAGTAAAGTTATATGTTGTTATAATTGTGTTTTCCTTTTCTTTTTCAGATTTTGCACCTCACTTACTATTTCTGACTAGTTAATTGAAATTGTTATGTAATTAATTTTAATTTATATGTACATTCTCAATGAACCCTATGTACATGTCAAATCTAATGCCAAAAATGTAAATTCATACTTCCACTAAGGTTTGAGATGTGATGAGATGAATTGGAGATGATCTTCACCTTTTAACTTTGAAAAAATCTTCACCTATGCGCTTGAAAGAAACATGTTAAGCTCACGAGAGCTTAAAGCATATCAAGAATTAAACGATACGTTTAAAATTTGTTCCTTACACATTCACACATACATACATATATATATATGTAATCCTATCATTAATCTTTATCATTATGCACAATTTTGTTTACCAATTCAACAAAATACAAGCCACTTACCATTGTCACTTTAAGTTCACTTACCTTGTAATTCAATTTCCCAATTGTAGACTTAATAGAAAACAATAGGATATACAGAAATGTCGATAAGATGCACCGAAGTGCCACTATTCTTTGCACGAACGTGTGGATATCACTTTGCACTGAAGTGTCACTACACTTGCACTGTAGTGCCACTATCACTTGCACGCTTAGTCACTTTCGTAATGACATGTAATTTATATCCTACTAGTTCTCATTTTGTCTACATGGGAATTTAAACTTATACAATTTATTTACATTTTCTCAACAAATAAAACAATTCAAATTTTATTATTTTTACAATTTAGTCCTTATTCATATAAGATCAATCATTCATCAAATTTCACTTGACATTTATTTTATCAACATTTAACATCTCACTTAAATACTTCATATCATCATCTACTTCACCTATTTAACTTTCACACTCTTTGTAATTTAGTCTTTTTCACCAATTTCACTACATATGTAACCCTCCAAAAGTTCGAATTTCTGGTTTGTTAAATTTTGTCATAATTAAGTATTTACTTTAGTGGTTAAGGGCCTATTGTGTGTTTGAGGTCATGGGTTCAAATCTTACTATTGGAAAAAAATTATTTTTTATTTTTATCTCTATCTTTGATCTTTTGATTTAAATATTATTTTCGTTCAACTTGTGATAGAATGAGCTCGATGACCCACTAGCGAATTAAGTATGGGTGGTGTCTATTTTGGTTGGGTAAGTGACTGAACACCCAAAAATAGGGGCTTTTTTTGTTTAGTTTTACATATGTTTCATTTTTTTATTGAAAGTGTTAGTTCGATTAGTAATTCATTACTAAAATTTGGTCACTTGAGTAATGATTTTAGGTTCTGGAAATCTCGGGATTGATTTCGTAGTAGAAAATATCCAAGTGTGTAACGAAAACTCGAGAAATCAGTGAACAGTTGAAAGCTGAAATTGGGACTGTCGAAGCCACACGACTGTGTGCCAAACCATATGAGCCACACGGTCTGGGCCAATTGGGCCATATGGGCCACACGGGCAAGTATGACACCATGTGTTAGGTTGTGTGGGCTACATGGGCTGGCCAAGTAAGCCGTATGGGCCCAAATTCCAATTCTTTTCCCTGGGGTTGTATTCGTCATACAAGTCGAATCTAGGCCTTCTGTAGGGTCCGTATGATACAAATTAGGCTACTAATCATGAGTTCTGATGTTCTGTTAGTGTTAAACGCATGATTAATGTGTTAGATACTAAGTATGATCTAAATCTGTTATAAAAAGTAAGTATGTCATATACATTTCTGATATCTGTTAGTTCTAAATGTGCAATGGAGTGGGAGATATGTGTTTGGAGGAAGTGATGCTAGTTTAATTTATCTGCCTAATTTGTTGGCTCAGTCACGTATATATGTATTCGGTGGTATATCGCTTATTGATTTGGCAGTTAAACTGCATATATTCTAAAAAGTGTCATACTGACACTAACTGGTGTGTAGGGCTAGTTGGGTATTTAATACCCTTTATGGTGTGTAGAGATGGTCGGAGATGATTTGTAGCAGATGGGGGTAGAATTGTTAATCTGTATCTGATGTGTATTGTTTCTATTATGTTTATAAAATATGTCTAAATGATATCTGAAGGCATGTTTAAAATTATATCTGTGGTTTTTTTATAAGTTACACACTGAACTCGAAAGCTCACCTCTATCTGTTTACTTTCAGGTAACCCCTAAACCTAAGACGGGTCGATGCGACGGGAGCTCGACTAAACAGTTTTAATTGTGTTATTAAAAACTTGGTTTATACTTTTTTGGTATTGTTAGTTTGTTTCAAACATTCAGGACTGTTTTGTTTTGAACTTTAAATTTATGTTTTAAACGGTTTACTTGTTTTAAAATTTTAACTACGATATCAACAAAGCGTTGAATTTTCAAAATTCAAACTACGATTTCCAAACTGAATCTAGCTAAGAGTACTACTGCAAACACAAGTGTTTTCCACATCATACTATTTGTTTCTTTCTTTTTGTTCCTTTTGCTTTTTCCTTTTCTTCTATTTTGGAACCCATCCTCTATGCAGTCGATTATCTTGCCTTGTTGGTAAGTGGCTATTGTGTTTGTGTAAGTGGTGGAATTATTTTCTTTGTTGATATGGAGAATTATTATGCTCTAGTTAGTTATAATTGTGACATATGGTTGTTTGATTGGGTTCTTTTCTATTGTTAGGAGAAGATCATGAAGCTTTTGATGACCCATCAGCGAATTAAGTGTAGGTGGTGGCTGTTTTGCTTGGGTAAGTGACTGAACACCTAAAAGAGGGCTTGTTTTTTTCGGTTTAGTGTTACGTATGTTTCATTTTTATCGAAAGCGTTAGTTGGATTAGTAATTCGTTACTAAAATTTGGTCGCTTGAATGATGATTTTAGGTTCTAAAAATCTTAAGATCGATTTCGTATTAGAAAATATCCAGGTGTGTAGTGAAAAATTGAGAAATCAGTAAACTGTTGAAAGTCGAAATTAGGACTGTCGATGCCACATGGCCATGTAACAGACCATGTGAGCCAATTGGGCCGTGTTGACCACACGGACGTGTGTGAGACCGTGTGTTACGCCATGTGGGCCACACGGGTTGGCCAAGTAGGCCATGTGGCCCAAATTATGAATTTTTTCCCTAGCACTATATTCATTGTACAAGTCGAATATAGGCCTTCTATGTTGGAAAAACAAGTTTGGAAAGCGCTGCAGAAAATAAATTTAAGGAAAAACTAGAGTTTTAATTTTTTTCAAAATAAGATCTTGGTTGTGATATCTAAAGTAATAAACAATTAATCTAAATTGTACCTTTTCGATTCGTCTAGGATGAGCGCTTCGATCGAGTAGTCTTCTCCGCTATCCTTAAGCTCACGTCTGCCGCGTGTAGACTCGCTTTGGATCAGAAAATTTTTCACAAAAATTACCAGTGGGGTAATTTTGCAATTTCTCTAAAATTTTGGGTCAAGTTGTAAATCAAAAAAATATATCTAGAAATTTTCTGGAATAATCTCTTCAACGAATTTTCTCTCTACAACTTTCTCTTAAATTCAAGTGTGTGAAAATAATGACCCAAAGCTCTCTTTATATAGGGAGAGCTTAGAGAGTTCAACTATGATTAAACTTAATTACTTTAACATTAAATTTAATCTAATATTTATTATCTACAAGATAAACATTAAATTAAATTTAATATTAAGATAATCACTTCAATATTAAATTGCTAAAATACTATTAAGATAAGTATTAAATTTAATTTAATATTAAACTATTAAAATAATATTATTTTTGGAATAATTAATCTGAAATCAAATTCTCTAGTAGAGTCTCAGTAGGAGTGTAACTCTTCCATTACTCAACCACTAATGACAAACTACCGTAGGCCAGTGGGACGCAGCCATCACAGCCACCGGCACGCCGTGTCCAGTGATGCAGCTCTGACACACTTACAGCACCCTGAGCAGGTTCCACTACTGTCGATTCGGTCTGGGTCTAAGACAACCTGATCGATCCGATCTAGCCACCGATTGGACCGTCAGCCAGATTTCACAAACGTGGTCTGACCAATTTTTGGGTCTTGGTCTCGGTTTTGGGCTCTCGGGCCCAATTTACGATCTCAGGTCTAATTTTCAAGTTCAATTACCCATTGGTCAATTGTCTAACTTGAAAATTAACTTTCAAAAATATCATATTAATTTTAATTGATTTAATTAATTTAATTTAACTTTATCAAAATTAATTTTTCCAAAAATCACATAGATTTTCCAAATTAATTTTTCAAGAAAATTCTTTAGTAAAATTATCTAATTGAACATTTCTCACGACCACCTAATTTAATTCCACGTCGAATAAATCAACTCAATTAAATTATTCCCAAAGTCGTAGAATTTTCTTCTGATTCAAATGCAGTCCGATCGAGCTTTTTTTGAGCTAACGGAGGGACCAATCAGACATATATAATTAGGCTCTAGTGATCACAATTATGTCCAGAAACATCGTTCTGATAATTAGCAATTACTTAATCATTGAGTCAATTCACAGGAAGTACCATGATTGAAAACTCATTATTGTATACTATTTATGAAAGAAATTCATTCAATCAATACAATTCATTCATGACGAGGTCATATGTGTGTTACCCTCATATGATATCCTTGATTCCTTTGAGTTAAATTCGTTCACTCAATCCAACCCTATTTTATCTCATTGTCACCATTGTGTCTTCTTAATGATTAATATGATCACTGTCAACAAATGATAGTGATAAATTGCTTGTTCGAGAACTAGCAACCCGTGACCACATTCCATATTTATCAATCCACATAATACCAATGAGAGGATATCGTTAACTCTTTAATTAAACTATAAATTTCATTGTTTCTAGTAAAGCTATGCCATAAACAAGTCATGTACCAAACATATCAGCTATGGGCTCGATCATCTTTAGAGCATAAGCCTCCACTTATATCAAAGTACATAAGTTGCATACGCGTTATTAGTGACTAACTTAGGATTTAGGTAAATCACACCATGAACGTCACAAGTGAATTAATTCACAAATGGATTCAGAATTAATTCATCTTGGGTCTAGCCCAATGTATCATTCTACCAATGAATACATCTATGTCTCTACTCGTGAAGTCAACTACTCCAATAGCCAAGACTAGCCATCTCTCTAATTGGAATTGTAGACGACATAATAATCCTTTTTAGTATTTGAATCAATGCTCACTTTGATTCTTTTATAGGATTGCAGACTCATTTAAATTATCTATTGAAGTAAGTTATCTTTCTCGCAATGTATACGTTCTTACAATGTCACTTATCTTCAATTTGAACTTTAGACAATCATTGAGCTAATATTTGTTTGTCACAATTTCACTATGTATGCAAAATATAAAAGACATAAATACAAAAGACAAAATAGTGAAATGTGAAATTAACTTTATTTGTTTATTCATCATTCAAATAAATAGAAAAAAGTTACATGTTTACTACAATATGGGCATATTTCCCAACATTCTGTAGCATTTTGATGTTCTGTTAGCGTTAAATACGATTTTTGTACGAATAATTAGTATATTAGATGCTAAGTATGATCTGTTATAAGCTAAGTATGCTCTATTTGTAACACCCCAAACCCAACCTAGGAGTTATGGCCAAATCTCGCGGTGTCATATTGAGGTATTTAGCGTAAAACTTGCCGTCGTTGAAATCCTTAAAATTAATTAATCATTTTGTTATTAAACTGTGATTCCAAAATGGGTTGTTCATTTCCAAGCGTGCATCATTAAAATATAATCACTTTTAAAATGTTATAAAATTTCCAAAATCTCATTTATTGTGAAAGTTTTTTTTTAGGAAATGTTGCGAAAACGTGGTGTCTTTGAAAATAATTACCTTTTGAAAACCCATCTTTTTCTACAACTAGTAGTTTATAACTTTAAAGAGGCTTTTTTAGAAAAAAAATACCCAAATTCAGTTACTTATAAATCAAAAGCTAAAAACGAAAGCTGATGCGATTGTGTGGCCATCATCGAGTCCCTCACAACACCGACCCAACTACAACTGGGGATTACCTGTACAGTTAAACAGAGGGGTGAGTTTACAAAAACTCAGTGTGTAATCCTCTAATAAGCAAACAGTTAATTAAACAGTAGATAAATGTAGTTTGGGTCTGAGCTCGTTACAGTAACAGTCTAGTTTAGTTAGGCCTAACCCCTTTCCCGTAACAGTAAACGATTGGGCTTGAGCCCATCACAATGCCAGTAATCAGTAGGGCATTTGCCCAATTTCAGTAATATTATCAGTGGGGCCTTAGCCCATAATAGTAACATATATGTCATGTAGTGAACAGTACAAAATCATTAATCAGTTAGGAATCCTACCCAATCCAGCCTCTACACACCACTCTGTCCCGCCAAACATACCATGTGGGGATAAAATCGACCCACCCAGCCAGACACACCAAGATTAGTACCGGTTGCGGCACTAAACAGTATTGCAGCAAAGCTGCCAGTAAAATAAACGGCATATAGCCATCAGTAGGTCCACAGTCGTCTTGGGTGACCCGTGCAATCTTATCAGTACGGTACACTTCCTCCAAATATAACAACCCATCCCCCATGTAATATATCGTGACATAATATCATACGTGTATGCAAAATGTCATGCTCAATCATAAGCATACATATCATAGAGCAAATCAGTCATACATAACATAAAGCCATAACAGTCATTTTATCTCCTAGGGATATAACAGTTATTTTACCCTATGGAGGTATTTCAATTATTGTACCCTATGGGGCTATTTCGGTCATTTGACCTTATGGAGGTATTTCGATCATTTTACCCTATAAGGGTATTTTGGTCATCCTACCTTATGAGGGTATTTTTTTCATTTTATCTTATGAGGGTATTTTGGTTATTTTACCCTATAGGGGTATTTCGGTCAATTTATCTTATGGGGGTATTTCGGTCATTTTACCCCTATTGGGGTATTTCTATCATTCTACCATATGAGGGTATTTTGGTCATTATATCTTATAGGGATATTTCGGTCATTTTACCCTATGGAGAGTATTTCGATCATTTTACCCTATATGGGTATTTCGATCATTCTACCCTATAAGGGTATTTCGATCATTTTACCCTATTGGGGTATTTTGGTCATTTTACCCTATAGAGGTATTTTAGTTATTTTACCCTATGGGGGTATTTCGGTCATTTTACCCTTTGGGGTTATTTCGGTCATTTTACCCTATAGGGGTATTTTGGTCATTCTACCTTACGAGAGTATTTCGGTCATTCTACCCTATGGGGTATTCGGTCATTTTACCTATTTTTGGCTCTCGGTGCAGATAACGACCTCTCGAAAGGTTCGCAGTCGCCTCGAGCGACTTAGGTAACCTAAATGGTCATAACAGTGTAAATGGGCCCAATGCCCATTACTCAGCCCAAGTGGGCCCACATGTTCGTGTGGCCCGTTCAGCCCAGATTTTGCCACGGCTATGAGATCTACTTTGCCCAGTCCAGTATTTTCCATAAATCGTGGATTTCATCCGTGTAGGGCCCACGAGCCCATTTTGCCCACACGGCCCATTTCGACCCATTACGGCTTAAGCCCATGAAAATGCTCATGGAGGCCCCTACAGTCTATCACACATGATTCGTAGGTTTGGCTTACCACATGAGTGATCGCACCCTCGTGTGGTCTCAACGTCGTATTTTGACTTTTCGACTTTTGTCGTTCTACAGTTACAGTGGGGTGGTTACACATCTGATGCGATTTGCGGATTCCCTTTGTTCCGAACACTCTTATTCTAAAAATCAATGACCATCACACCCTTGCTTCCCAGGCAATGTGTCAATCAACCTCGACCACCACCAGTTAGGAATGGATGCAATGCAGGTTGGAGAAAGCGACGAAAACCTTAAAAACCTTACCGATCTCCCATCGAGAACAAAGAACAAATGAGATGATATATATCTCTCCACAATAGCAACCTCCGCAAATCCCAATATTCTCTCCTCAAATCTTTCCAAATATCCCTCCCCAATTCTCTCTACGACCAGTTCAAACTCCATTTAGCAGTATTTCAATCCAACTCTACCACCCACACGAATTAGGCAGCAAAATAAATACTCCCTTTCTGATGCGCCACCACTCGAACCTTAGACCCCATGTACACTCCATACGCCCCTTACCACTAAACCAACAACTCCTTTGTATCATATTTTAACCACAATAATTTAAGAATCTACTATCTAGATCCAAGGATTTTATTCACTTAAAATAAAAAATTTTCCATAAGTCAAAGCTTGAACCCCTAACTTCTCAGACACTTCCAAACACTCCTAAATCACTTAACCACTGAAGCATACATTCATTTATTTAACTTCCTTGCTCAACTAAATATTTATGTTTAGTCTCCTAACTGTTCCCTTGTTCAAAACCTATTTCTTCTAGGCCCAAAATTCGGGGTGTTACAATTCACCCCTCATTAAAAAAATTTTGTTCTCGAAATTTCCAATTATTAGATCAGTCGCATAACACAGACTCCACCACTACGCTTTCACTGTGCACTCTAGCTCCAAATTAGGTATATGGCCAAACGACGATGACCCAACTCAAACACCTCTACGGCCTCTACCATGGCCAATTGTACCTCATCCGTGTGTACCTCTTGTGCTCATATCAAATAATGTATTATCAGTTTAAGAAGTTTTATGCATTAGTTTGTAATTCCAGTAATTATTAATAGATGTCTTATGAAAAGCAATAATCAGATTTTTGTTTTTCCAAATCAAGGTCTCCCTACAGTTTCTAGTTTCCTACAGTCTCAATTTACTCTAACTAATGAGTTAGTACAGTCCTACTATCTATGTAGTCTCTCAGTGTATTTTAGTTCAAACAGTATACAGTATAAAGAAAACTTACGGATTCGACGCTGGAGACTCGGTGTGCCACACTTGTAAACCTTCCAAAACACTTCAATAACAGTTTTCCAGAAATTCCAAATATTTTCAAAACCCATTCCGCGGCCGAGTTTTGTAACTTGGCTCTGATACCAGTAAATGTAACACTCCAAACCCAACCTAGGAGTTATGGCCGAATTTGGTGGTGTCAAATTGAGGTGTTTAGTGAAAATTGAACTCGTTGGTAAAAATTCGTTTCTAGGTTTAAAAACACATTTATTATTTAACAAATCATCTAGTCAAAAATGTTTACCTTGTTATCTGCTATTATTATAAAAGGCTGATCTGAAATCGTGGAAGCTTTTGAAAACTCTAATGTTTAAATTTCGTGTCTTCCACAGACCTATTTTGGGCCCGACCGATCCAAACATCACCTAAGTTGGGTAGGTGAACCTACACCCCCTACATGCGAGGCAATGTTTCAAACTTAATCATTCAAAATACCAAAATTTGCCCAAGCAAAGGCTCGAACTTGGGACCTCCCAAACACTCTCAGAACACATAACCACTAAAGCTGACAGATATTTGTGTCACTTCCTTGCTCAACTAAATATTTATGTGCAGTCTCCTAACTGTTACCTTGTTCAAAACCTATTTCTTCTAGGCCCAAAATTCGGGGTGTTACACTATTATTTGCTAAGCATGATCTAAATCTGTTATAAAAAGCATGTATTTCATATACATTTCTGATATTTGTTATTTCTGCATGTGCATTGGGATGGGAGGTATATGTTTGGAGGAAGTGAGGGCAATTTAATTTATCTGCCTAATTTGGTGGCTCAGCCACGTATATCTGTATTTGGCGGTATATCACTTTTTGATTCAACAGCTAAGCTACAAATATTCTGAAAAGTGCCATACCAACACTAATTGGTGTGTGAGGTTGGTTGGGCATTTAATACCCTTTAAGATGTGTAGAGATGGTCGAAGATGATATGTAGCAGATGGGGATAGGATTGTTAATCTGTATCTTTACTCTTTTATCCCATATATAATTTACTCTTTTATCCCCAATTTGATCTTCACTTTTCTTCTTTTTATCTTTATTCACATAATACACATACACAACATTTACACATCAATACAATATCCACATATCATTTTCATGCATATCAAATAAAATGTATACGAAATTTCTGAAGAAAATCCTCATTTTCCTTACCTTAACCTTTCTCAATCCCTAACATCTCGGGGGATGTCAAGGATGTTACAAAAACATGTACATATAGATATATACCATGGTGAGCAAACAAAATTCAGCCATTATCACTTTTATCATTTAATATCTAACTTAAAAAGAACATTAGCATCCCAAAGACCTTATATAAACATGCCACAATGTCTTCATTCAAAGAAACATAATTCTACTACCTTTGATAGTGTGAGCTTCTCTACTTATCTGACCCAGCAAGTTCTGCAATGTGACAACCTACATGGAAGGAAAAACAACCAGAGTAAGTATTAAGAATGCTTAGTAAGTTCAAATGAAGTTACTAAACTTATCTTGATCCATTAAAGCATAAAAAAATAATACATTTTGGCATTCAAAAATGGTTATTCTTGGCACATTTTGGCACATCTAAGTACATGTCAACATTATCAACTAAATAAGTTAATCACATTTACAAATCATGGGAAATATCTAGGACATTAAGGCAATCCAATATTTATCACATATCAAATATCAAACATATATTATCTCATATTAAATTTGCATTCAAGTTTCCATTTCCATTTCATTGAACATCTCCTGATGAAACTATAGTAAAATGGACTCGGATACACGAGAATGAGTTGCTCACACAAGCTGACATTATATTGAGGTTACTCATCCGGGCTAAACCTACGATACATATAACCTGAGAATCTGAAACAAATGTTAGATCTTGTAATAACATGTAAAATCCCTAATCAAACGTCTGTATAATCCAAATGGCATGCCTCGTCCGCTACTGGCCACCAATAGACAGTTTTATCGAGTTTGCGTCATCTCGTTCGGTTTCTGTCATGTCGTTGGTGCCTCATTTCTCCAATTCACCAAAATTTTAGGTTAAAAAATTCCTAGTCCATTTCCATCTCATATGAATTTTCATAAATTTACAACAATTAAAAAAAATTAAAATAAACCTACATGTAAATGATAGTCCATGATCTAATCACAAACCCAAAATTTATGAGAAACCTAAAATACAATCGATCTAATGTCTAAAAATTACAATCTTCGGCAAAATTACTTTATAACATAATATATAAAATAATTCTTACATTCATCCACATGCATAATAATCCAAAAAATGCATGCAATTTAAGAATGTCACTTATTATCTCAATTTAATCAAAGAAAGAAAAAAAGGGAAATTTTGGTATCAGATTATATTGTAAACATAGCACAACCTGGCTATGATACCAATTAATGGAAAAATCGATTTTAAAAAATAGTGTTTTTAGGCACAATAGTAGTTTGAAATTTTCTTTAAAATCAAGCTATTGTGATATTTATAGCAATAAACATTAACTAAAATTATACATGTGCCTTGTATGAGGCGATTAAGTCAATCCCAACTTTCTACCAAACGACCTTCTTCACTATTCTTGAACCACGAACTGCTTTGAGTGAGGGCTCACAGTATCACAAACCAATCATACAAAACGAAAACTTTATTAACATTCAGTAGGAAAGCTAATTCTATCTAGAACCAAAATTATGCGTCTTTCCTAGAAAATAGAATTTATTCTGTAAAATAAATTATCACTATTTTCTGACAGAATAACGACGTAGATAATGGTAAAGCTTAACTCATAGTTCCTATTTATAGAGAATCAATACAAGAGTTCTTTTCGAATAAGATTTGATTAAATAATAATTGTTAATGGAAAACACAACTTCTACTCTAAGTAAAAGTATAGGGAGCGACGACATGCCTTAGGGATACATTAGGGTTATCGCCCCTTGCATGTATTATGACCCTATTGGGCTTTTCATGTACTAGATCCAATTATAGGCCAAATTTGAAAAAAAAATGTTGATTTTAAAAAATATTTAGGGTTTTAGGCCAATTTCTAGGTTATTTAGGGAAATAGACCAATTTTGGGAAGAGAAACAGAAAATGCGCCTTGTAAGATGTATTTTCTAACTTTTTAACACATCAACTCCTTTGGTCAAATGGTTAAATGTTAATGGTTTTGTCTTTGAGTCCTAAGTCCAGTTCCTCTCCTACTCACATTTGTATTTTTATTTCATCTTGTTTCAAGCTTTACTTTTACTTTTAATTATTATTTTTAACACATTAACTCTGTGGTTAGATGGTTAATTAATAGTGATTTTATCATTGAGTCTCAGGTTTGATTTCTCTTCTAAGCACATTTGCAATTTTTTTTTATTTCATGTTGTTTCAAGCTTTTTTTATTTGTAATTAATAAATATATTGTTTTAAAGATTTTTATTTTTAATTCATATTTTTAATTAATAACTCTTTTATTTATAAAATCTTATAATTATTTCTAAATATCATTATTTTTAGTAAATATAATTTTTATATGTGTAATATTTATTTCTCAATCCATATCATGCGTATAGTAAATTTTAGTATTATATATATTTTTCTATGTGTATTTGAAATAATTATTTGAAATATTTCACATATAAACATAATGATATTTGAAATAATTAATTGAAATATTTCACATATAAAGATATTTTAAATATCATACCCACAATGTAGTTGAAAAAAATGATATTAAAATATTTTACATATAAATATTTGAACTAATTATTTGATTTTATAATATTAGAAATCATCATACCAACAATATAGGTGGAGAAAATAAATATTTGACATATAAATATTATATATAAAGAAAATTATATCAAAAAATTAGTTGATGTTTTAAAAAATAAAATATATTTAACATAATGATAAATATCAATTTTATCAAAAATATTTTTTATTATATAATTGACAATAATTATTTTATTTTATAAATAAAAGAGTTATTAATTAAAAACATAAATTAAAAATAAAAAAAGTTGAAAACAATATGTTTGTTAATTAAAAACATTAATTAAAAAAAGCTTGAAAAACATGAAGCTAACATGTTAAAAACAATTTTTCAAAATAAAAGTAAAGCTTGAAACAAATGAAATAAAAATGCAAATGTGAGTAAAAGAGGAATCAAACAGAGATTCAAATACAAAACCATTAACATTTAACCATCTAAACAAAAAAGCTAATGTGTTAAAAAAATCAGAAAGTGCGCCCTATAGGACGCGTTTTCACTTCATGTCAATGAAAACGCGCCTTGTAAGATGCGTTTTCTATTTCTCTCTCCAAAATCAGCCTATTTTCTTAAATATCCCAAAAATTGGTCCAAAACCCTTTTTTTTTCTAACTGGCTTTTTTTTATCAAATTTAGCCCCAATTATATGTGTTATCTAGACTTTTCTCCAACACTTATAATTTTTCTAACCCAAATTTATTTTATATTTCCCAATATATTATTTATTTAACCAATTAATTTAATTAGCTAAATTAATTTCTCAATTAAATTAATTTCTCAATCCAATTCTAATTCTGTTAAAGTCATGACAGCTTTATTGTATTAGAATCTACGAAGAAAACATATTGAATTGTCCTATTCAACGAATTTTTGATGACTAATTGATTTAATTTCTACTTCAAACTTCAATTATTTAATTGCAATTAATTAAATAATAATTCGAAGAACTAAAATTAATTTCTAAGTCATCTTTTGTACTTCAGTGAGAAAATTCATTCACTGTAAATAATGATACATGCGATCTATTTCTCTTACTTCATCATTTTCATTCATTTCTTATCATTGGTTCTACATGCAATTCGTTTTTAGTTATCTAGAGATAGTAGAGGGACTAATTTGACATATATAATTAGGGTTCAATTAATTTGTAATTAAGTCTCAGCTTTTCACCTATTAATTACAACATTATTTAGTCATGAAGTTATTCCACTAAAGTATCAAGATTGAGCTTTCCCTTAGTATATATTATTACGAAAGCTACTCAATAAGTATTCATCCAATAACATTATCTTAAGTGTGTTACCCTCATAAGATATCCTTAATCTCTTTAGGATAAATTCGTTCTCCCAATATGATACTATTTTATCTTATGGTAATCATTACATCTTCCTTCATGAAAAATCAATTACTATCAAATAGTAATTAAATAATTTATCATTAAGACAAATGACTCGTGGCCAAGTTACTTTTCAACTATCATGTAATGTCGATTAGAGGATACTATTCGATGTATTGTTAGTCCAATCAGTCACATCTATGTCTCTATCTTTTGGTAATCATTCGCTTTGATACTCAAGATAAGGTATCTCTCTAATTGGACTTGATAGAAAACATATTACTCTTTCAATCGATTTTCTCAATTCTGATTAGACTAAGGATGTTTTTAGGTTATCTACTAATATAAATTGTCTTTTCGTAGTACGATCCGACCATGTAATATCGTTTTAATATTAGTTAAACGTTAGATAATCTGTGAATCAATATTTGTTTTCATTTTGGTTTAAGTGCAAAAACCTTCACGGACAATATACAAAGATATTAATAATCTTGTGTAACCTCTACCTACAAAAACCTTTATGTGCAACCCGACCTAGAAGTTAGACCCAAATTCGAGAGATTACATTGGTCACCGAAATGGCTTGGCAGAATTATCAGAGTTCTTAAAACAACTTAATTTTAAAAATTTGTTTATTTTTAGAAGGAATTTTTGGTCTTTTTTCAGAAAAACTAAGGGGTTTTAAGAAAAAAAGATTAAGTTTAACATCTTCATTCTAACGATGTTAACTATTGAAAACTTGGTTGAAAATCTGAATTACTTTCTTAGCAAAATATATTTACAATTTAGTAGGGGGAAAATGATATTAACGTAATTTTAATAAAAACCATGTTTCATGTTTTATTAGATAAAATTCATATTCTAATAGCTTAAATGATTTAAATGTCATGCATCCCTAAGTAAAAATTGTAAACTAAGTCCCATGCCACAATAATATTAATATAGTTTTAAAAAACCAGAATTATAAAATAATCATTCTAAAATACTTTTATATAGAAATCAATATTCCGAGCCGAGCCCTCCGAATGTCGTCCCCGCGTCCTAATCTGATAAGCATATCAATTCAAATTAAATAGCTTAAATCTCATTTAACAAATTCAGTATATCAGAATAACATAACAGTTTTCACAATGTATAAGCAAAAACACATATGCCATATCATATCGAAAATTTTCAGAATTTCAAGCACATGTTTTACGGATGCAAATGAATTCGATTTAACAGATAAGATCCTACCCCACCGCTACACACCATACTAGTTCCCAAAAACTCATCCATCCTACACACCGGGTTATGGATGAACCACCAAATGTTGCAGGTTAATATGCTGCCAGATGGTTGTGAGCACACAACATAATTGCATATAAAAGCTTTCATATAATAGGTGGGTGAACCACCTAAAGTTGCAAGTTAATACACTACCAAATGGTTGTGAACACACAACTTAATTACAGATAAAAGTTGTCAGATAATATGTGGATAGACCACCAGATTTGCAAATTTATAATCTGCTAAAACTTTCTCCTTACAAATCGTCCTAACCCATGCAAAAAAATAAGACATGCTTAAAATAGATCATAACAGAACAAATAATATGATTAAAAATAACCAAATATTGCAGCAATAAATATGCTTCCAATCAATCAATTCAATGGCAAAATTGTATATTCTTCAAAGGTTTAATTTAGTTGTGTCATAAGGTATAATATACGAAAGTCATAAGTACAGATGCAATTAACATGATTACTCACAGTTCATGCAATTGGGTATATATTTAATATTAATACAGTCAATTAAATCATGGATTCAAGCAATATTAAAACTATCAGGGACTTAATTACATAAATTAAACATTAAAATAGTTGAGGAATCAATCAGGGACTAATCTGCATAAATCATAAAATTTATGGTTCAAATCATAAATTTTAAAAAAAGGGGCACATGGTCGTTTGGCCAGGACGTGTGGGATGGCTCAGGACGTGTGGAAGGGTTACATAGCCATGTGACCAGGTTGTGTAATAAACTGAGGTCGTGTGGAAAATACAAAAATTAAGCTACATGCGAGATACAACTGTGTGGCCAGGTCGTGTGAGAAGCGAAAATCCTAGGGTTTCAGTGGCACATGGTCATGTTAAAGGCCGTGTGGTCCACACGGGCTATCCACAGACTCTTGTGGCAAGCCGTGTGGTTTAGGCTGGGTTTGAATTTGCCTTGATTTTCTTGTAAAAGAACACACACCTAACTTTTGGGGTTTCGTATGACAATCCTTACATCCAAATCTGATTTGGGATACCTACAATAGGTTTTTTGATCGAAAAATACGCTTGAATTAATGTTGATTTTCAAGATTTACTGAATTTATCAAGATTTTCGGGAAGCTATGTAAAAGATTCGAAATCAATTGAAAGATTGACAAGAAAATTATTTATTTCAAAATGCTAGGGTTCTACAAAATAAAATATAAGAATTCTTACCAATCTTGACATGTCAGAAACAAATTTTGACATTGTTATGTTAAAATGATACGAAGAACAGATTGAACGGGGTGGAATTTGGGTTTGGGATTCAATATAAAATTTCTAGCAAAAGAAGATGAATATTTTTATGAAAAGGAAAATAAGAAATAAAAGAAAGAGATGTATATAATGAATAGAGAAAAAGAAATTCTAATTAGGTTTGAAAAGATAACCAAAATCCTATTATGATTAGGAATGGGACCAAATGGCAAGATGAGGTAAATTTTAGAGGGTTGTTTTGGCAAATAATCCTTATGGTCGAAATTAAGGGAAAAAAAGGGAGAAATGGGGTTAGCGTGGATTATTTGCCATAAGGATTGTTTTTCTTTTCCTTTTACCTCTTTTATTTTTAGCAATTAAGGCACTACCATTGAACCAACAAGCTTATTCTTGGTCATTTTTCTACCACATTTATTTCTTATGCTAGCTTGGTTTTGTTCCTTGATTGCTGAAAATAAAAGAGGTAAAATAAAAGGAGTAGTACCTAAACCTTGGCTCTCTAGGGAGTTTACTAAGCTCTTTACCACTTAGACTAATGCTCAATTATTGATAGTTTTATTAATTCTAACCCTATGATTTTTGGGGTGTTACATATTGATGGATATTTTATTAAACTAAATTGTTAAAAAAATTACAAGTACATATGGACGAAATCAACACACTAAGGGCACTAGGTCCCAACAGATTGATGTTGTGTAAGTCTTCCAAAATATCTTACATGACTTTAAATTGTCGTTTCACTTGATCAGATTATTTTTTGTCCTCGACGTGGAAATAAATGATAGCTACCCACACCCTGAATAATGCATACTATTTCAAAGTTATCTCAAGTATGATGGCAAACACAATGTTATCTTGGTACGACATATATAAAAACTACAAATAATACAAATACAATTATATTCATTAATGAGAATAATGAATTGCATTGGATGTGAATACAAAATTAATATACCTATTAACAAGCTCGTCGATCGATTTCTCTTTGCATCTAAATAAAGTCCCTTCTATAATGTGTATGATACAAGGAACCCCTAAATTTTTTCAAATATTCAATGCAATAGGGTATAAATATTGGTAATTGAATGCATTTTAATATATTATATACTATTATATTTTTACCTTCTATTGATAGGGAACTCCCATGGCTAGGAAAAGATCGCGCTATCCACAACATCCGTATCCATTCCCATGTTTATAAAAGATGTGGTAAGGGCATTGCTAGTCTGTTTGGCGAACTGAGGGTTCACCAACCTATTTGGCAAGCTAGTTTCGCTAGCCTGTTTGGCGAGCTAGTGTTCACCAGTTGAGTTGCGAACTAGGGGTTTGCCAGTCAAAGTCAAAAATAGACTCAAATTATGAAATAAAGATATGGTGTATCCAGGAATACTTTTTGTTCAAGTAACACCTTTCCTAAGTCAAGCAGGGTATCCTAAGATTTCTAGGACACTTAGGTCTATAAATACGACCCTTATTTCATGAGAATTATCTCGTTGAATATTTTGTCATCAAGTCTCTATTATGAACCAAGTTCGTAGCAACCAAGGTAAACCTCTACCCTGTTAGGGTTGATTGTCCAGAAATTTAGGTTTACCTGCATGTGTGAATTTTGTAAGTTTTGTTTGCTTAGTAATCGTTATGTTTGTTTATATTGCAAACCATTCGAACCATCTACCAGTAAGGATAAAGGCAAAGCCAAGCTTGTTTAATTATCAGCTTTTTCAGTGAGCGGTTAAGAATTCCAAAAATCTATTTTTAAGTTTTGACATTCTATTTTTAAGATACGTTTCCAAGTCACATTTTCAAAACTATGTTTTAAAAATAAGTCTTACATGTGCTCCTAAGCAAGCCTATGTTTTAAGAGATGTTTTTAAAGTGCGGTTCTATAAAGTATGTTTTACGAGCTTTTGTGCGAGCTCTACGTGCTTTCAAGTAAGCTCCCTATGCGAGCTCTTTGTGATAAGCAAGCTCCCTATGCAAGCTCTCTATGATAAGTCTATGTGCGTGCTCATTGTGAGCCTTATGTTGGATATATTGGTATACCAAAGGATTGTGAGTACTCACCTTTCAGTTCTGTGATATTGGGCATTGAGGCCCTAGGTCATGTGGAGAGATAAGGGAATGTCGAACTATATTCCATTCACTAGGCCAGGCCCTAGGACACTGCTTCGCGCTGCACTTATGGGACATGTTATAAGGACTCTTTGAGTTATTCTAAGGAGTTATAAGGAGACTCACATATCCAACAAGACAAGATTCTAATAAGTGTGTTAACTGCGATAACATATATTATGTTTCTCAGTCATTTTGATATGAAAAGTGTGTGAGCATGTTTCATGCTATACAAGTTTTGTTTACAAGCTAAGTTTTCAAGTATGATTTTTCTACAAGCACAACTGAAACAATTTTTACCAACTTATATGTTTTTTCTGATAAGAAGGTAAAACAACAATTTGGGTCTCACATCTTTACGATGAACCCAACTCGTGACATGATTTTCAGACTAAGTCTTCTTTTTGTTTTAAACTTTGTGTTTTAAGCATACTCTGCTGATTCCTGATCATTCACTGAGTTTGCAATGAACTCACCCACTCCTCTCTTACTTCGCAGAAAGGTAGGTCACGAATGGCAGTAGTAAGGTAGAAAACTTGGCAAGGGTTATCCCTGAACAGATACTGGCAAACCTGGGAATTAGGCGAGAATACATCGGGACAAGGAGGTCCCTGACATTGTGACGATGTGATGGAATTTTCTTTGAGGGATCATTGTATACCTATTTTGTTAGAACTCTAATCTAAGCCTATTTAAAGGGGTAATTGTATCCCTGTTTTGTTAAGCCAATCAGCTAGGGCTTTTCTTTAAGGGCGACAAGATGTAGTCACATGTAACACCCCAAATCTGGCCTAGGAGTTATGGTCGAATCTGGCGGTATCACATTGAGGTGTTTAGCGTAAAACTTGTTGTCGTTGAAATCTTTAAAATCAATTAATCATTTTGTTATTAAACAGTGATTCCAAAATGGGTTGTTCATTTCTAAACGTGCATCATTAAAAGCTAATCATTTATAAAACGTTATAAATTTTCCAAAATCTCATTTATTGCGGTGTTTTTTTTAGAAATGTCTCGAAAACGTGGTCTCTTTCAAAACAATTACCTTTTGACAACCTGTTTTTTTTCTACAACTAGCAGTTTATATCAAACTAAATAAATAAAAACCCAAATTTAAAGTTTATAACTTTAAAAAGGCCTTGTTACATAAAAATACCCAAATCCAGTTACTTATAAATCAAATGCTAAAAACGAAAGCTGATGCGGTTGTATGGCCATCATCGAGTCCCTCGCAGCACCGACCCGCCTACAACTGGGGATTACCTGTACAGATAAACAGAGGGGTGAGTTTACGAAAACTCAGTGTGTAATCCCCTAACAAGCAAACAGTCAATTAAACAGTAGATAAATGCAGTTTAGGCCTGAGTCCGTTATAGTAACAGTCCAGTTTAGTGTGGGCCTAAGCTTTTTCCCGTAATAGTAAATGATTAGGCTTGAGCCCATCACAATGCTAGCAATCAGTAGGGCCTTTGCCCAATTTCAATAATAGTATCAGTGGGGCATTGGCCCATAACAGTAACAGATATCAGTCATGTAGTTAACAGTATGTAATATCATTAATCGATGCAGTAATAGTACAAAATCATTAATCAGTGCAGATATGCAGTTAGAAATCCTACCTAATACAGCCTCTACACACCACTCCGTCCCGCCAAACACACCATGTGGGGATAAAATCGACCCATCCAGCCAGACACACCAAGATTAGCACCGTTGCGGCACTAAACAATATTGCAGCAAAGCTGCCAGTAAAATAAATGGCATATAGCTATCAGTAGGTCCACAGTCGTCTTGGGCAACCCGTGCAACCTTATCAGTATGGTACACTTCCTCCAAATATAACAACCCATCCCCATGCAATATATCGTGACATAATATCACACGTGTATGCAAAATGTCATGCTCAATCATAGTCATACATATCATAGAGCAAATTAGTCATACATAACATAAGGCCATAACAATCATTTCATCTCCTAGGGGTATAACAGTCATTTTACCCTGTGAGGGTATTTTGGTCATTTTACCTTATGGGAGTATTTCCGTCATTCTATCCTATGAGGGTATTTCGGCCATTTTATCCTATGGGGGTATTTCGATCATTTTACCTTAAAGGGGTATTTTGGTCATTTTACCTTATGGGGTATTTTGGTTATTTTATCCTATGGGGGTATTTCGATCATTTTACCCTATGAGGGTATTTTGGTCATTTTACCCTATAGGGGTATTTCAGTCATTTTACCTTATGGGATATTTCGATCATTTTACCCTATTTTAGGGTTTTGGTGCAGATACAGACCTCTCGAAAGGTCCGTAGTCGCCTTGAGCGACTCAAGTAATCTAAATGGTCATAACAGTGTAAATGAGCTCAAGGCCCATTACTCGACCCAAGTGGGCCCATACGTTCGTGCGGCCCATTCAACCCAGATTTCGCCACGACTATGAGATCTACATAGTCCAGTCTAGTATTTGCCACAAATCGTGTATTTCATCTGTGTAGGGCCCACGAGCCCAATGTGGCCCATTACAGCCTAAGCCCATGAAAATGCTCATGGAGGCCTCCACAGTTTATCGCCCATGATTCGTGGGTTTGGCTTACCACACGAGCAATCGCACGCTCGTAAGGTTTCAAACACCGTATTTTTGGCTTTTCGGCTTTTGTCGCTCTACAGTTACAGTAGGGTGTTTACACACCTGATACGATTTGCAGATTCCCTTCGTTTGAACACTCTTATTCCGAAAATCAATGATCATCGCACCATTGGTTCCCAAGCAATGTGCCAATCAACCTCGACCACCACCTACACAAAAGTCACCATATTTATATTAGACTCATACTTGACAAACCATCTCAATTGCACCCCACTTACCACTCAATACTATTTCTCAAAAAGTAATAGATGACTCTTTGTCATACCATAACCACTTACTAACAACGATAAAACAGATTACATATCAGAGATGTAGCGTACAAAGAACCGAGAATCGGGATTAATCTATCAGTATTCGGCCAATGGAGAGCACTTGAGGGAGAGGAAAAGAAAAACCGTGCGCTCCTAATTGATCAACGAACCATTGCTAAAGCCAATAGCTATTCGGCAGAGCTTAAAAAAAGAAAAGAGAGAATTGACTAGGAGAGAAAACTGAAAAAAAAATGGTGAGGGAGGAGAGAAGTTGTATTTGGCCAAATTTGAAAGAAAAGGAATGAAACCCGAATTCTAACTCTCACCAAATTGGTAACAAACTCAAATCTCAAAAATCCCTACTCCTATTCGACTACACACTCTCCATCCACTTCCTATTCCTTAATTTTCTACTATTATCTCTCCACAACAACAACCTCCTCAAATCTCTCTATAACCAATTCAAACTCCATTTAGCAGTATTTCAATCCAACTCTACCACCCACACGAATTAGGCTGCAAAATAAATACTCCCTTTTTGATGCGCCGAACACTCCACACACCCTTTACCACTAGACCAACAACTCATTTGTATCATATTTTAACCATAATAATTTAAGAACCTACTATCTAGATCCAAGGATTTTATTCACTTAAAATAAAAATTTTGCATAAGCCAAGGCTTGAATCCCTGACTTCTCAGACACTTCCAAACACTCCTAAATCACTTAACCACTGAAGCAAACATTCATTTATGTCACTTCCTTTCACAACTAAATATTTATGTGCAATCTCCTAACTGTTCCCTTGTTCAAAACCTATTTCTTCTAGACCCAAAATTCGAGGTGTTACATTGCATATGAGTTTTGGTTAGAGTTTCGTGGTAACTATGGAGAGAATTTTGTTCCCGAGTTAGGGCTTTTTTTGGGTTTTAAGATTGTACGTTTAGTACATTTAGGTTTATTTTTTTCATATTGTACTCTCGTTTGTTTACTCATTTAGTGAAAAGCCGAAGCCTCTTATGCCCATGGTTTTTCTCCTTTTCGAAGGATTTTTTCACATAAATATTTGTGTGTTTGATCTTCTTTATTTTACTTGTTCGTTGCTTGTATGAGTCGGTCCCAATAGAGTTAAAGAAAACTTTCGATAAGAGAAGAAGATAATAGACAAAGGTATATATAGGAGAGAAATTTGACTCACAAAGGTTGATTTTTTTAAAATTTGACTCACAAAGGTTGATTTTTTTTTGTATTAAATAAGTTAGTTAAGCCAGCAGGCAAATAAATTTCAAAGTCAAACTTCAAAACCTTGAATACGACAATCATCAAAGTTGAAGTCATATTAATTGTATTTTGCAATCATTCTCTTCTAAGATACAAGGCAAGCATCCCTGTGATGATTTGGCATTGCCTTAAACTCGACATTTATGGATGTCATTATATCCTTAAAAAATATATTTTGAAAAATTAGTTTTGAAAAAAACGTAATATGATAAATAAATTTTTTTATAACATTTAAGTTGAAAAAGATAGATTTTAATAATTATAGTATTTATGGTGTATTTCCATATACAAATTTTTTATTATATTATATTTATAAAAGAATAATATATTAATAATTTAAGTTATACATTCCGTCAGTTTATATATTCGTTTTTTATAGCAATAACAGAATAAATCAAGATTTAAAGAATAACCGAACTAACCAAATCAAATTTGATCATGCGGTTCGATTTATCAATTTTTAATTTTTTTACATGGTTTAATACAAACAGTACAAAAATGATAAAACATTACCAAAAATAGCTGCTATGAAGCACATTTAATTAATTTAGTGTTTATATAGAGAGAGGGTTTTGTATTAGATTTAGTGCATAAGTTTATACACTGTTGAGTGTTGATGAATCATATTAAAGAAGCATAACCAATAAATTAATGTTTAAAAATTAGTAAAAATATATAAAATTATCATGTGATTTTCATGATTCAACTCCATTAAAAACCCAAGGAAAAGAAAAACTTTCTCAGTCTATATTCCTGGCCAAAAATTGGCAGCTGGTTTTGCAATCGCGCAATACAGATATGGAACTACAAACACTAACGATTTCAGTACTTACTGTCAGGGCTGCCGAGTTAAGTAACAAGAAATAATAATTATCCAGTAGTGGATGACCGTCGAGGAGGGGCTGGTGGCGGTGCAAATGGCGTTAGGTTTTGGGATAGGGATTTCAAAATTGAGAAAAAAGAAGCCTAATTTAGGTTAGGGGTGAGCATTCGATCGAATCGAATCGAAAATTTTTGAGTTAATCGAGTTTTCGAATTTCATTTTATCATGCTAACTTTATTTTAAGTTTTCTCGAATCGAGTCGAGTAAGATGGAATTCGAATCGAATCAAATATATTTGTTCGAGTTAAATTTTAAAAAATAATTTTGGGTCCTTGTAACCATTGTTACCCATCGTAATAAAATTTGTCCACCTTAATCAAATTTTTTATTAACTTTCATCACATCATAATTTATTTATTAATTTTTTATATACTAGTTAGCTTATTTGTTTGCTTAGTTGTTTCAATTATCTTCAGATTCTTGTCACTAAGTATTTTGGAATTAAAAAATATATTAAATATAAAAATATGATTTTTTTAATAAAAGTTATTTTAAAAATAAAATGTGAAATTGATACCAATATAAAATTTTAACACGAATATTTTATGGCATAATTAAGAATTCAATTTTAATATAAATATTCAATATGACTAAACAATTCAATAATATAAATAATATAAAATGTGAAATTTAATTTAATAATATAAATAGTATATATAAATAAAATTATTACTATTTATGTTTAGTGATTTTTTTTGGATAATTTTAATTTTTTATTTGAGAGTAAAGGGTGAGAAGTAAAAGTTTAGGGGGAAAATAAAAAGTTTTGGGGAATAAAAGTTTGAGGGAAAGTAAATAGGGGGAGTAAAATTTTGGAGGGAAAATATTAAAAAAAATTGGAGGGGGAGGGTTTGGGGTAGATGGGAGGTGGGATGGGAAGAGAATAAAAGTTTTAGGGAAAAAGTGGGAGGGAGTAAAAATTTTGGGGGAAAATAAAAGGTTTTGAGGGTTTTTGGGAGTAAAATTTTGAGAAAAAGTAAATGGAAGAGTAAAATTTTGGTGGTAAATGGATTTTGGGTAGATTGGGGGGTTGGGAGGGGAGGGGAGTAAAAGTTTTGGGGGAAAGTGGGAAGGAGTAAAAGTTTTGAGGGAAAAGTAAAAAGTTTGGGAGTTTAGGGTAAAATGTAAAATATTATAGTTTGATATTCGAATTTTTCGAATTATTCGAGTTATTCGAATTCGAAAACTCAACTCGATTCGAACTCGAAATTCGAAAAAAATCGAGTTGATTCGAATAACTCGATTAACTCGAATAACTCGATTCGTTTAACTCGAAATTCGAATTTTTTTATTTTTTCGAGTCGAATTGAATTTTGCTCACACCTAATTTAGGTTACTTTTTTAGGGTTTTTAAAAAAAATTAAATTATTGTGTTTTATGTTATGTATATACATCAATAAAATTATAATCGTTATAAATATCGTATTAAGTGGATGTCTATTATGATCAAGATAAAGTTTTAATGTACTTTAAATTCTAATAATTATTAGAATTAGATCTCTACTTCTTTTATACTTCTTATGTCTATAAATAGATACTATGATGAAGCATTGTAATCAGCCCTTTGATCAATAAAGTACATGCTCTATTACTTTCATATTTTCTTTGTTCTTTACTCTCTCCATCTCTCTTTATTTTATAACATGTTATCAGCACGATTCTCTTTAATTGTTTTTCTCCATAAGTCACAAAAATATCCCAAAATCTACTGTTGTTGATTGCCTCCTAGAGCTGCTGCTATTTCAATTGAGGCCTACGCACTATGGGTAATCATTAGAGTCTCTAACCACTCAGTGCTCATGATAATAGCCAGAGTGATGATGATGATGTTAAAGATCTTTAGATATATTTTACTATGATATATTTATTATATCATGTTTATTATAATTGGAGACTGATCATGACAATATGAATAGATAGATTTTGATTTGAAATCCATGCATGTTTGCGATGGTGGTTATAAAATAAAGAATTTTTTGGAACGTTTATAAGTTCGTCCTAGTAAATCTATTACATTCCCTGAAGTGAACGCAAGCACAAAAGAAAATAAAAACCAATATTATTTCAATATTTGGTAGTACAAAATTAGTCGAAAGCTCCAGAAGAGCTAATATATTAATACCTTGTGATGGTTAATCTATTGGTTTTAAAAGAAATTAATAATGGATCTCATATTGAGATTTTGAATGAGAAAAATATTATATTTCATATGAACCAAAAGATGACTGGGTTATTGATTTATATTTATTACTCTTGTTATAAATTGAATTGATTGTGACTGTCTTTGTGATCTTCTTTGTCATCATTCTCATTAAGGGGTTGAAAGTAAAATATTTGATTGTGAAAGATATACTTATGAGCAATAGAATATGGTAATTCTATCTAAAGCTTATTATGGTTGGATGCACCTGAAGTTGCAAGTTTTTAAAAAAAAACTGAATATAACTCCACAGTATTCAGAATAAGTTCTCAATTAAAGTTATGTGGAAAAATATTACTGATGAGAACTTATAAGAGAGAAAACTTATGTACGAATATTCATTGGTTATGTACCTATTGTACACCTGGAAAATAAGATCCACTCTCAAAGTTTGCTAGTAATAATTTTTTTGGACATTTGAAAATTTTGGCATATTCCCTGAAGCGAATATTGCATATATTTGTTTGAAAATTATATTCATTTTTTTGACTTAGTGATATTATAGAATTCACATTGATTTAGACATTTCCACTAGTAAATGTCACAAAAGTACTTATATATAGATACAAAGTAAAAGGAATGACACTAAAAGTATTAATTTGTCACAATTTATATTGACATTATTAGTACAATTGAAATGCATGTTAAAGTAAACCAGAAGTTTACTGATACTAATGCATTTACTACTTGGCGTGACCAGTTAGACCATCCTGGATCATATATGATACGAAAATTAATTGAGAATTCATATGGACATTCATTAAAGAACTAGAATATTCTTTAATTTAAAAGAATTCTCATACATTGCCTGTTCTCAATGAAAATTGATTATTAGAAACTCACTAGCTAAAGTCAAGATTTAGTGTCTTGCATTTCTGAAACAAATATGGGCTTATACATCCACCATGTGGATAGTTTTGATATTATATGATTTTGGTAGATGCATTTACAAAATAATTACATATGTGTTATCAATTTGCAACCTGTCAATTGCAATACTGCTTGTTTAAATAATTAATTTTAGATCATGCAATTAAGACAATTCATCTTGCTAAAGTTGATAAGTTTATATCTAAGTCTTTTATTGATTGAGTTTGAAAAAAATTTCGTAAAAGTTTGTTATCTATGCACATAATGGTTTAGAGAAATTATTGATTGAACGCCTCTAATTAATGTTTAAATCATTACTTATGAGAGCTAAATTTCCTATTTCAACATGAGATTATGTTGATTTACGTGTTGTACGCATCAAGCCAATAAGTTGTAAATACTCCCCATAACAATTGATTTTTGATCAAGAGCTAAACATTTCTCATCTTTGAATTTTTTGTATATGTGTATATGTTCTAATTGCTCCACCACAACGAACAAATATGAGTGAATCCTCAAAGAAAGTTGGGAATATATGTTAATTACAAATTTCTTTATATTATTAGATGTTTTGAATGTATTCGAGATTCAATTATGACATGATTTGTGATTACAATTTTGAATCGATAGTTTTCCCGACATTAAGGAGAGAGAAATAATAACTTGTAATGAGTTAGGGGCAGAGTAATTTGAACCAGAAGTTTAATAAGGATAACTCATTACAAGTTAACTGTTAGATGTATTTACAAACTTAATGAAAATAACTAGGTGTTATATATCATCTGATATTTTAATTTGAATCAAAGTCCTAATAGGACAATCAGTTAGAATAAATAATAGATTGATTGGTTCCAAATATGAAAATTCTTCTAGATGGTCATATAGTGGAGGCAGGTGCTCCAGAAGAGACCCAAGATATAACTAATAAGTAAAACTCCAGAAGAGATTTAGATACCTGAAACTAAATTTTAAAATAATGAAAATAAGATATCTCGATAAGTTATGTCAATTCGAGAAAAAGTGGAACCGATTAATAAAAGTGGTTGACAATGATTTTGCATGCAATATTATTATTGAAATAATGAAATAAAAGGAAGATCTTGAATAAATCTATTGAGAAAAATATAGATATGGAATAAATTGATCAAAATAGAAAGATGCAACTCAAGTACAATTAAATTCGTAGAATTTTTGGACCAGTAGTCCAAATATCTAAAGGTATAAAGCCATTGAGGGTGCAAATGAAGTAGTTTTGCAAAAACGGAATAAAAATATGAAGTTTTTTGCTAAGTACTGCTATTGATTATGAAAAAATATACTATTCTTTTGTGGTAGATATAATAACCTTTAGACATGTTATTTTGATAATTCATAAAAGATTTAACTTGCGTCTAATGGTTGTTGTTACAACCTTTATAAATCACTATATAGTAAAGTTTATATTAAAATCCTTGAAGGATTTAGAATGCTAGAAGCATATTGAAATTCTCAAGAAATTATTCATTTATATGAATTGAAATAATTGAATATATGTGGTAAATTTGACTTAGTCAATAGTAGTTGAAAGAGGATTATAAAATGATCCAAAATACCTATTTGTATTTTTATAGAAGGATCGTGATTAAAGTTTGCTATGATTATTGTTGAAACTCCTGAAGAGATCCAAATATATTTTCCCAAAATTTTCCTTCACTCATGATTTTCAAAAGAATGGTGATATAAATAGAGACTCTGATGAAGCATTGTAATAATCCCTTCGATCAATAAAGTACATTCTCTATTACTTTTATATTTTCTTTGTTATTTATTCTCTCTATCTCTCTTTATTTTATAACAATAATTAAATTAATTATAAATTTACAACTATTAATTTGGGTTTGGGTTTTTTTTATATTTGGGTTGAGTTTTTAGTTTATATTAAATTTTTTGGGTTGGGTACATAGGCTAGATTTTAGTTTATATTGGATTGAGTTCAGGGTATAATTATGAAACTATTTTTAAATGTATAAAATAATTAGTTTCTTTCGTTATTTTGGTTTAGATTATCAAAATTGAAATGGAACCAAAATACTCATTCAAATCAACATAGGTAATCGAATAAATCGAAAACCGTTTTAACCAAAAAAATTTTTACTTTTTTGGTTCAGTTTGTTCGATTTAATCGGTTTAATTAATATTTTGCATACCTTTAGTTTTGTACTATAATCATATTCAAAATATTTAGGTTAAAATATGCTATTAGTCCATCAACTTCTACAAAATTTAAGATTTAGTCATTATACTTCAAAAGTTAAAGTTTTAATCCTCTTACTTTTTCAATTTAAAAGTTATAGTCCGATTATTATCATCATTAATAGTTTCTATTAAAATTTGTCAACATGCTTGTTTTCTGTCAATCATCTGACACGTCACATGATGACAACTTAATCAACATGTCATATTGACAAATTTTGATGGAAAATACTTAATGATTGAACCATGATTTTTGAAAGGAAAACAGTTGGAGGATGAAATTTCTAACTCTTTACATGTAGAGACAATTTCGAATTTTGTTAAAGTATAGGGACTAACAACATATTTTAACCAAATATTTTATGTTTGGAATAATTTGATCACATATCTAATATTTTATAATGGGCCTGACCCAGTGGATACGTTAGGGGGGAAAAGAAAAGAGGCGAAGGGCAAGCTCTTCGGTCATTGGACCCTTCAAGAAGCCTTAACTCATCTTCGAAAAGAACCAAAAAGAAAAAAAAGCAATTCCAACAACCTGTTCGACAAAACTCCCCAGTCAAAAACCCCAATGGAGTCGAGCATCTTAGAATCAATCGGCCAAGAAATCATCGGCGTGATGTCCCCAGTCTCTCTTTGCATGCTCTTAGTTGTCCTTCTCGTTTACTCCCTCTCAGATTCCAACCCTTTCTCTTCTTCCTCTGCTCCCATCCGTACAGCTGCCAATCTCGTTTACCTCGAAAATCCCTCTGATACCACTGCTCAGAAACTGGAGGGAGCGTTGCTCAATGCCTTGGTCTTCGTTATCCTCATTGCCATCGTTACCTTTGTTCTTGTGCTGCTTTATTACTATAACTTCACTAATTTTTTGAAGAACTATATGCGATTCTCGGCTTTTTTTGTTCTCGGTAAGATGCAAATTTTGCACAATTTCCTCTTTTTCTAAAATGGGTCTAGGTTTATTTCTGAATATTTGGTGTTACAAGCAGTCTTTTTGAGCGAATTATGTGTCTAGCAACGTGGGCCTTTAGTTATTTGTGATCATTTTTTTGTTAAAACTTTTTCCCGTACTTGGGTGTTTCTGTCGTTTGGCTATGTTTATCGTTTGAATTATGTGTTTATTTGTACTTATCGAGAAATAATTTATTACTGTTCCATTTTCCATATCCTCTTCGTTAGTTGAGGAATGCTTTACTTCTTAAGGTTTCGATTTTAAACAATAAGTTTCTCCATTGCATTTGAAATCATCACATTAACTGTCAATTAAAGCATTTAATGTCACTGTTTTAGTTATGTTCGTATGGTTGTTTTGAGCCTCCATTATGCCTTTCATTTTCATGTTACAAGTGGTAGCAATTCCTAGAATTTTGTTGGTAGTCCAGCATATATCAATAGCAGTTTATCTAAATATTTTGTTGTTGTTGCCTGTTGATTACATTAGTGGCTTCTATTTTGTTTTCCTTTTCGGTGATATCCTCGTAGTTACATGTTTTATTTATGAATCTTGATTTTTCTTAGGTGGATTTGTTGTTATTGGTGTTAGGTACAATGGGTGGTTCTATCTTTTTGTCGATAATTCAGCATTTCTCAATACCGATTGACTCAATTACGTGCTTTCTGCTGCTTTTCAATTATACCATTGTCGGGGTGTTATCCATGTTTTCTGGTGGGATGCCTATTGTTTTGAGACAGGGATATATGGTATCGCTGGGGATAATTGTGGCAACATGGTTTACCAAATTGCCGGAGTGGACTACATGGGTTTTGCTGGTTGCATTGGCTTTGTATGATTTGGTGGCAGTTTTGGCTCCTGGTGGCCCCCTTAAGTTGTTGGTGGAGTTGGCCTCAAGCCGTGATGAGGAATTACCAGCTTTGGTATATGAAGCTCGACCTACAGTTTCTCGCAATGAGGGAAATCCGCGGTCGACTTTGGGGCATCTTGTTGCTGGAGTTTCAGATTCTGGGTCAGTTGAGTTGCAGGCTGTGTCAAATAATAATGTCCGCAGAGATGGGGCTGAAAATCGTAGGAGTCCTGAGTACACTGCTATCCAGGTTAGAAATTTGGAGTATGTGGAAGGTGAAAGAAATAGAGATGAAGGTGAGAGGTCGCCTTTGGTTGGTCATTCAAGAGAAAGGTATTCATCAGATAGTAACTCATCAGAATATTCTACTGTCATTCACAATAGAGAATCCGAGGCTTCTGTGGATGAGGAAATGTCTCCTCTTGTTGACCTGTTGGGGATGGACAATGAGAGAGAGCATGAAAGGAGGGATTCAGTGGTTGCAAGTAGAGGTATCAAGCTTGGTCTCGGAGACTTTGTGTTTTATAGTGTTCTGGTAGGCAGGGCAGCCATGTATGATCTGATGACTGTATATGCATGTTATCTTGCCATTATCTCAGGACTTGGGTGCACTCTTATTTTGTTATCTGTGTGCCACCGAGCACTGCCTGCCCTCCCCATATCCATTACATTGGGTGTCATTTTTTACTTCTTGACTCGATTGTTAATGGAACCTTTTGTTGTTGGAATGGCAACAAATTTAATGATGTTTTAGCAATCTGATTTCTTTTATATGACAAGGAGGAGGTGCAATATTGTCTGTTCCGGAAAATACTGATGATTTTGTAGGTTCTTTGATTGCTAAATGGAAATTAGTTCTGTTTGCACTCTCATTCCATCGTACTCATGTAAATCTCTCCTGCTTCGAGTTCAAAACTGCAGCAACTTCAAGATTATCTGGTAATTCATTAAAATGAATTTTTACCACCCTTTTGGTGTCTTACTTTAAATTTTAGAATTAATCTTGTTTCCTTCATTTAGTGATTCATTTGATGGGGATATATAATATAACAAAACTCATGGTTGGATGTATATGTATGTGCTGAAGGCATAACCCATGCAGTTGCACATATATGCATTTTTGACCGAATATCTAACATTGTACATTGGCTCTTTATCTTTTATGCATTTGTGTGATTGATACTTTTCTGTATCAAAGCTTTGTACAAGAGAAATATAGAATTAATTGGAATAACATGGTGTGTATATATGTGATATGGACACTTTTATTGCAATAGGAGTTTTAGTTTTATTTATTTATTATATCAGGTTTTATTAAGAGTTTTAGTTTTACTTATTTTCTCTATTATATTAGGTTTTTATTTCCTTCATAAACTCTAAGTATTTAGTCAAAGGACAAATCTCACTCTTTGAGTAACCAAAGGTCGAAGCAAGAATTCTCACTCGTCTAGACCCGAGACCTATGACTAGATCCTACGCCAAGGCGCATAATAATATGGCAAAAGAACTTCCAAAAATAATGCTTTTATGTTGAGGAGCCCTATTACTGTTTGTATTGTGCTTATTCTAGGACATATCAAAGGGTTTTGGGGTGTGGTTTCTAGGAATTGTCTTAAAAGTGGATAAGAGGAAGTATGGTAAAACAACAAATGGCCATATGAGAAAAAAATTTATTTCTTACAATTTGTACTTCACTCTTGACTCTGACTAGATTCACAAGTTGTTTAATACATCATTGTTGTTGGCAAAATCTTGGTATTTGTGTAAGGTAGCTGTTGGTTGGCCTTGTTTATTGATTAAAATCTATTGCCTTCTAATAATCTGGTGATGAGAGTGGATCTTCTTAATATTTAGTTTTTGTCAACATCTGGTTTCACAATTTTGAGCTCTTTATCTTTTTGGCAAACACTTTATGCTGCTAGTTGCTTGGAGTTTCCCGGACAGGGTCTAATAATTTAGTTGTTAATACCAAAGCTGTCCATCAATGTTTGTTCAGTGACGTGATCAGTTAAGATAACAGATAGCCTGGCCAATTTTATATGTAGGCTTTTTTTACACGGGCTTTGTTGGATGTTTTAATAAGTAAATGGATTTCTTGGACGTTCTTCACTCTTTTCTTAAAGTTAGAATCGAAATTGTGTTTATTTTGAAGAGTTTTGAGTGTGTTGAAGAAGTTGTATTTGACATTAGTTTTTGGAGAGAAATTCTCAATTTGAAAAGTATATTTCATGGTTGATTTTTAGGAGATTAATCCTAATTTATCATAAGATAATATTAGAGGTTATTTATCCTGATTATTTTATTGAAGAGTTTATATTGAACTATGATAATCGAATATGCTACTATATTAAGTCTATAAATAGACAGCCAATTCACATGGACGGGGTATTGATTTAAGAGAATGCCGTGCTAATTTGATTAAGTTATCTTTGTTATTCTTCCTTATATTTTCACATTCTATTAGTAGGTTTTTTTTTGTGAGAGATTGAAGTTTTGTACGCCAAGTTTTTCTAGCGAGTGATTTGTAACAATTGAGATTGGTGTTTGGGCTGCAATTACTTAAATGTGTAAAAGTAAATTAGGCTTAAACTAATAAATGATCTGGAAGATTGCTGAATAAGAATCATTCATTGAGGCTTTACAAAGTATAATTATTTCTGAACTGCATGTAACAAATGGTTGTGTGCAAATCTCTTTCTACTTTTTTTTTGTTTTTCATTTTTATTTTGTAGACTGATCAATTATGTAAGTGAACACAACATTGAACAAACAAATCGAACTTCTAGCAAATTGATGTGTTTTTTCAATTGTATTTTTACTTGCATGTATAACTAGTACTATAATGGAAAAAAAAGAGCCCATCTATATACCTATTGACACATGGAAAATCATTATACTTGCTTCTATTTTTACATTTTGGAAGAATGTTTAAATTTTAGTTTTGGTCCATCTAATGTCTAAAGTTGAGATTTATAGCACGTTTGATTCGCTGTAATAGAATAGAGGCGTAATAGCAATTCAATTGTTTGGTTGAATGTAATAGAATAGAGGCGTAATAGTATTCTTGTGTTTAGTTGAATGGAATGGAGGTGTAATAGCATAAGGGAAAAAACTAAAATGACTAAAATACCCTTAGTAGAAATTTGTTTAGGTAAATGATGATTGTTATTGTTATGAAATTTTAATAAGATTATTAATATCAATAATAAATAATTTAATCATATTTTAACATAATTATTATAAAATATATTTTAATTAAAATATATAATTTAATAAAATTCTTAGTATTAAATATTCTTATATGAATTTACTAAAATCATAATATATAATACTATAAAATATAATTTAAAATAATTATTATTAAATATAATTTAATAAAAATATATAATTTAATAAAATTCTTAATATTAAATATTCTTATATAAATTTACTAAAATCATAAGATATAATACTATAAAATATAATTTAAAAAAATTATTATTAAATATAATTTAATAGAAATACATAATTTACATTTATTGCAATGATTTATTTATAAATAAATCAAATTAAATATATAATAATACTCAATTACTAAGTTAGAATATTAACCGTCATAAATTGAAAACAACCAAAGTCAAATTAATTATTTGTAATTGTGTTATAAAAAAAGGATTATATATAATTACTACGATGGTAAAAGAAAAAAAATTAATTATAATTTATTCTGTTTTTTATTTTACCATATGGAAAAAAAAACACAAATTCTATACTTCTCTGATTATTTTATAATGCCATGTAACTTAAAGTTTTAGTAATTAAAAAGATTCTGCTTTTGCTTATTGCTAAATCCAGAAAGAGCTTAGGAAATTGCTTCAATTTGCTCAATGTTGAATAAGATCAAGAAGACAAATCTGTTGACAAGTTGCAGTACTGCCTCAATATCTCAGTTCATGCACAAACATAAATCAAGCATTCATTGGAAGAAATTGAAGCACTTGAAAAGCTTGTTGCTCCTCCTTTTTCTATTATAGGTAAAACTCCAAACATAATGACATTTCCAAAGATGTATCAATTCTCTATTGACACTCTGATTTGGTTAACATATGTTACATTGCATTAAACTTGCAAGTAAAAAGCACCACAAATACTAAGGACGTAAGCAAGCAAATGCAGTAAGTATTAAGACCAATGCTGGAAACTAAACAATGAAGCTGAATGAAGTCCACCATTGATCTTATGAATTAAAACCAGCCAATAACAAGTCAACCACCTAAAAGAATTTAAGCACGAAGCTTCATATCTGAACTATGGTACCCCCCACTTTCAAATCCATCCATTTCGTATGCTCAAAACCACCATCACCTTGATGCACTTTAACTTTCCTATTATTCATTTCAATGTCCTGCAATGTCATCAACAACCGATTTACAAACCCGAGAAACATAGACTAAAAAAATCAGATAACAAAGAAAAAAACTAAAGGATGGAGATAGAGAAAGCGAGACATAAAGGAATAGCATCAATCCCACATACTAAAGAAGCAAAATTTCTTTTTTGAAGGAAATTCTACACAAATGTGCATAAGAAGCAAAAATTTATACATATTTGAGTAGCATTTCCATAAACATTTTTCAAGCATTATACAGTATGTAACACTAATTGTTTTATGCAAAGTATCATTTGAATGGACTTGAACACTTCAACAAGATGGAAAATAGATCTACTACATCTAAATTGACATATCTCTAAGACATCGGCAACCCGCTTCGTTCTACCGGCACCTTTCTCTGTCTCACCTGCAAGATAACCGCTATAGGCAACCTCCTATCCTATGAAGTAGTTTTCTCAAAAATCATGTCCTGAACAGAAAAATTTTTGACATCTCATCCTAAAAACCCAACAACATATACGTTGCCTACCTGAAATTTCAGAAATCTACCATACATTCTCCATAATTCATAAAAAAAAAGAACATCACATGTAATAGCTCGATTTCGAATCTAATCGGACATAGTGGTTTCGGGACCACAAGTCTGAGTCAAAAAATATTTTAATATTATTTTGTGTGTTTATTATGTGTGAATTTAATTGTATGAAATTTTCGTGTTTTAATTTCGTCGTTTGAGTGTTCGATTAAATAAAAGGATTAAATCGCGTAAAATAAAATTTAATGGTTAAATATGAAAGTATCTATTTGTTGTTGTCTTTATAATTTGGAGGATTTAAGAAGCAATTAGTCCACCATTAGGTGAGTGGATGGCAATGGTCAAGAATGACCTTATAATATGTGTTATATATTATATTTTAACAAAGGTTAATTAAGTAAATTAAATATTATGGTTAATATATGTTAAATATAACAAATTTAAAACCATGTTCTTCATCTCTTTTTTTTACCGAAACTAAGAGATAAAAATAAGGGTTTAAAGCTTTGGAATATTTGGCACTTACAAAGCTTGATTAAGGTATGAATTTTGTTCGGTTTTTGATAATTTTTACGTTTTTGAGATCGTTGCTTTGAATACTTCAAAACCCATGTCTTAATTTTGTGAATTGTTGATGATTTTAAAATATGCCATTGATGAATGCTTGAACATTGTGATAGTTGATGATGAAAAATGAAAGAAATGTGATAGATTAACATGTTTTGTTTTTGAATTTTTAGTGAATTTGAGAAATTAGAGCTAAATTGTGGAAATGAATTTTTTGAGGGATTAAAATGTGAAATAAATGAAATGTGTGGACTTGTATGAAGATAAGGAACATTCGGCCCTAGCTTGGTGTGGGCAAATTTTGTGTATTTTGTGCAAAAAGGACTAAATTGCAAAAAGTGTAAAATGTTAGGGGCAAAATGGTAATTTGCCCATTTATGTATTTTTGGATTTAATTGAATGTTTTGATGAATAAAAAGGTTAAATTTGAACATGTTTAGATCGAGAAACGAAGAAAACGGATTTGGATTGGGGAAAAACGAAAGTAGTTGAATAGTCGATTGTGTCCGCTGATATTTGAGGTAAGTTTATTAGCTATTTAATTTTATTAAATCAATTTATATTACATGTATGAATATCAAATGTATTTATGTTGAGTTAAAATTAAAAGTATATAAATCGAATCAGAAGTATGAAAATCATGTATACATATGTGTTAGGTTCGAATGAGTATGAATATACAAATATATATACATCAATGTCTTTGTAAATAATTTGGGTATGTAACTATAGGCATGTGATGTATTCGAACATAGGTATGTATATATGTCAATAAAGTTTTAATTTAGTTAATGTTAATTGTTTTATATGTTTACATGATGTTCGAATAGATATATATAAAGATATATATATATGTATCAAATATTTGTATAAGTTGGATTGAATAAGCATATATGTATATATATGAATAAATAATTATATTGAGTATAGGTATGAAATTATATTTATATATATGTGTGTTAATTTCGAATATGTATGTGTATAATGTATAAAAGTACAAGTTCTTGTTTCGAATATAAGCATAGAGTAATATATATTTGTTAGATTCGAATATGTATATATGTACATGTATAAGATCTTGTATTGAAAAGGTATATGAAATTATATAGGTATATATGGAATTCAAATGTTAAAAGTACATAGTATATTATAAGTTAAATCTTATGATATTAGTAGTGGAATCTAAAGTATGAGGTTATATATATATAAATGTGTTTCGGTTGAATTATTGAATTATTTAAGTTAGATTTGATGATTGGGATTTATATATATCCATGTGTTTTAAAGATATAATTTATGAATATTGAGTTGAATTTTATGTGGATTTTATATACAAATATGAGATACAACTTCTGTGAATTGAGATTCTTTTGTTAAAGCTCAGTACCAATCGGATTTATTGCCAGTGAAATTATTTAGACTATACGTCTAGCAGGCTAAGTGCCGGTGATCTGAATCAAGTTATAAACCTAGCAGGCTAAGTGCCGGTGATCTGAATCAGGTTATAAACCTAGCAGGCTAAGTGCCGGTGATCTGAATCAGGTTATGAACCTAGCGGGCTAAGTGCCAGTGATCTGAATCAGGTTATAAACCTAGCAGGCTAAGTGTCGGTGATCTGAATCAGGCTATAAGCCTAGCAGGCTAAGTGCCGGTGAATCTGTTAAATTAAGTGATTATATGCATTTGATATATATATGATTTTGGTTATATGTAATGGATAAGTTTATGAACATTTATTTATATGTATTTGATGAGCATATAAATGTTTGGATCTATGTGTTTAGTGAATAGGCACATATATTGGTTGTTATGAAAATTGTTGAATATACATGTATGCATTCGGCACATGTGGATTAGAAGTATAAATGTGCATTTGGTTCATGTAGTTGATAAGTAAAAATATAAGCTTTTGACTTATGTATTTGAAAGATCATAGATATGCATTCGATGAAATGCAAATGATAAGTATATTAGAAATTAGTATATGCAATTAATGATTATGTCTGTAACTTGATTATAAGCATATAACGTTTATACATATGTTCGTTTAAATGTATTTTAGATATGCTATGAACTTACTAAGCTATAAAAGCTTACTTTGATTGTTTTTGTCCATTTGTTTTATAGTTAAAAACCAAGCTGCAGACTCAGGGATCGTTAGTGAAGATCATCACTCTATCTACTATCTCGGTATTAAAATGTTTAAATTTTAACTTATGGCATGTATAGGCTAAATAAAATTTTGGGAGTTGTACTTTAATGTACTGTATATATATAATATAATTAATAGCCATATGAAACTAGCTTATTTTTCTTACAGTTTAACTGAACTGAAATATTATATTTTGTTATAAAAGGTTAAAGTAAAATTTATAATTATACTTACTTCATATTTGACTAATTTAATATAAATGTAAAATTCTTGAATTCTACTGAATGTTTGTGTTAAGTTGCGTTTTATTTGGTAACGCTTCGTAACTCTAATTTATCAACGTATACGGGTTACAAGTGTTACATCACAACATATTTTAGTCTAAGAACTATCGACAACTGAATATACATTTGTACCATAAAAAATCAGAAACAAAATAATCATCAAGGTATTAATACAATTGAGACCACAACAGATCATGACAAAGGAATTAATACAATTGAGACCTAGACAAACCTGTCAAAAGTAAATTGTATCTGGTGCATTATACTGCATTGCATTCGAGCATATTAGGAAAACATCAATCTGCATGAATCAAACTCACAAATTTTCAGTTATACCTCAAGTATCACTCTAGAAAAACTATATCCCCTAAATCTAAGTTTTGATTACTACATGTTTGTAGAATCTAAAGACTATCCCCACTGGTCCAAAGCATTTATACTGACATGAAAATCATTTCATTAGGATTTTCATCTTCTTAATTAACCACAAAAAACAGTGAACACTTGGCAAGTTCACACACTAAAATTCAGCATAAATATACACATTATTGCCCAAAGCTAGCAATATAAGCATTGAAATGACATCTTGAGTGAAACTGCACCTATTGTCATATTGTACAAGCTCCATGTAGTTCTTAGTTAAGAGAATATGTAAAGTTCAAATGAAGGTCTAGAGTATAGGGGCCGAAAAGATAAATGGAATATTATCAGAAGTGTCAAATATTATACTAGAGCTATGAATTTGATTCCCTTTAATCATACAAGCTGTGTTTTCGAAAGCAAATCATATAGGCATAAAGCAACCATGGTAAACTATGAAAAAAAAAGATCTATCTGTTATCAAGCAGCAAATCTGTGTTTGTAACTACTAATATGTAAGTTCTGCATGCATATTCAAGAGAAACAACTAGTATACAAATCACTTACCATACAAAAGTTAAACTAGAAAGCAGTAAACAAAGTGACATTAAAGTGAACTTGAAACAACCAACAATGACTCATAAAACAGATTCTTAAGCCTTAGCAACAGCCTTCTAGTGACATTTACATGCAATCGCAAGCAACTGGCTTTGAGAAATGAAGTAGACTAGGGTCATTTCTCATTTACAAATATTATGGACAAACATTGCAAGTATTGATACGTTTTCGATCTCTTCATCAGTCGAGTACAAATTATCAAAATCTGACTCGAACTTTTCGTCATCCACATCATCTCGTGGTATTCTCACTCAACATAACATCAAAGTACTAGATTTCATCTAATATTCACACTCAACAGCAATTATCACCATTTTATTCTCTACCTTATTCTAGCAAAAACACAGAACCAAACAGCAGAACAACCTGACATCAACTCTTCCACCAAAATCCAAACCTTTCAAAATCCTAAACTCTTTGTTTCAATTTCTAAGAGAGAAAAACTACAAGAAATACTAAAATTAAAGCTACGTCAACAATGGTATCATGAGAAATAAAACTAAAATTTCCGAATTAAGTAAAAAAAGAGAGAAAAATCTAAAGGAGAGACAAATAAGGGGACAATGTTGAAGACAATGTTGAAAAATCTAAATGAGAGAAAAATTAAAACAGAGAAAGCCGAAGACAATGTTGAAGCAAAGATTCATACTTGAAATCGTCCTCCGATGAAGAAAATGCTGAGGATTTGTTTTGAAAGCAGAAGAAATGAGGACAGATCTGCAATACCGATGGATGAAGAAGCAGAATTCTATGAGGGCAGAAAAAGGAAACGAAAATAAGAAATGGGTAAGGATTCTCTAATCGGCGCTGGATGGGGGGAATACCTATTACGGGACCTGGGTGTATTAGGGAAGGAACAGATTTGGGACATAATGGTAATACAACCAACCAAACACCAGTTTGGTTGTGGGCCCGCGGAATAGGGGGGATTGCATTCCTATTCCCCCCAACCAAACGTGCTGTTAATTTCTATGATTTGTATTATAATTTGGTTTTCATGTTTTTATAATTTTACAATCAAAATAGTTAATATTGTTAAGTTTTCAATTAAAATGTTACATGGTTATATGTAATTTAAATATTCTAAGAATCTTAGAGTGTAACAACCTGCTTTTAAACGGTATTGGAAAAATGCGATTTCAAAGCTCAATTTTGAAAAATGAGTCAAGTGAAAATATGAATAGAAAGATTTAAGAAGTTAATATGAATACATATATTAAAGAACAGTTAAGTAATTAAATTAAGAAAATTATTAATTATAATAAAGAGTTTAGATTGTAAAAATTCAATTATTACTTAATTTTATTTTAAAAAATGCTTGAGGACCCAATTAGCAATTGACCAAAGGACCTAATGATTATTTAACCATTAAAATCTTATGAATTAGTGGATGAGCACAATCATTTCTATCCATTTCCATTAAGCATAATAAATGATAATTATTATTCCATGTTTAATTAATTAAGGAAGCTTTATTCCTTAATTAAGCTTAATTAATCTTAATCTTAAGTATAAATAGGAGATGTGAGTGGAAAGATGAAACATTCTATCTTTTCTCCATCTTTGTGTTGTCTCTAACCATAAGAAGAAAGAAAAGTTCTTTTGCTTTCTTTACAATTTGGTCCAATATCCCTAAGGTAAACATGCTTTTCTTTTGAAATCTTCATATTTTCATGATTATCTAAGCTTGATTAAGCTTAACCATACTTTATATTTTTCAATTGTTAAATGTTTATCAAGTTTTAATTAGTTGGTATTTCATGAAATTGAGCTTGACTTTGATGAGAAATTGATGTATGAGTTTTGAGCATGTTAAGACTACGAAGGTAGTGAAAAGTGATGGAATTTTTTGAGCATGTTAGGACTACTAGGAATCTACCTTTATAAACCAATAATGCTTCGGCAAATTCTTAATCAACTTACTACTCAGAATGAATTTAAAATGGTCTGCTTCTTTTGAGAGCAAGACCTAAGGATACCTCACCTAAGGAAATATATGTCTATAGACCTCAGATACGATTCCCAGTACTAATTACTTTTCACTCTGTACGAATGCTGCTCTATGTCTAGATATTGCTATGGGCATTCTGTCGAACACCCACTCATATCAATCAATTGTGGTCCAACTAACCTAATCTTTTCAGAATTAGATTATGTTTGTAAGCATACTGTGCATTCATCTATGTCTATAGACTACATGCATGCAATTTGAAAGAACAAATTGAATGAAATAGTAAAATAGATCAGATCCAAGCTTTAACATTAATGGAAAATTAAAGTATCATCCAATAATCCCAACCCAATGAGATTTAACTCATGGGTTGGTTAATCAAATCAGAATTCAAAATATCATTCAACAATTAATTTCGCAAAGAAGCAATTTAAGAAAATAAAGGAAAAACTTTAGGAAGCTTTCGTCGTCCAGCCCTTAACTTTGGTGGTGCAATGTCTTGCAAAGACCAGGTTGACTGCCTTCTTCTTCTCCCTCATGCTATTCTTTGCTGCTCAGCCTCTACTACGACCCATTATTTTCGGCTCAAGAGCTTTCCTATCAGAAAAAACTCATTTTCTCTCCTCACTTTTTATAGGGTAGATCCCCCTCTCAGCACATAAAATTTCCTTCCTCTTTTTCAAGTGGATCTTTTTGGTACAAGTACAGCTGGCTGAGAGTGACACGAATTGAGTGCTGACTCAATGTCTTCCTAGAATTGCCATGGCACTAATTTTGGCAATCTGTCCAACCTTTAGTGATGACAAAACTTCACTCATTCATTTTTTTTCCTCATTCTACACCTACCATTCAAACACAAACAAATCCTTTCCACCCACAAGTAAAAGTAACATAATAACATTTAAGCACAATCCAAGCTTCATGATGCAATGTTCTAAAAATACTAATATAATATCCTAAAATGCAAATACATCTACTTAAGTACAAATAATTAACCAAGTTTAGAGGCCTAAAATATAACTCTTTTCAAGAGTTATTAATAATATGATCATTGTATAAAATGTCAAATGGAATATGCTATAAAGCTATGTACATGAGACATTAAATGCAAATTTGATTTAGTTGATAGTTGGATCATATGTTGGTTGTATTTGATAATCTTGTTTTAATATGATTATTGATTTTAAATCATGTTAGCACCACTAAGTCTTATTGCTCAGTCTACAGTTTGTTTATTTATGTGCCCAAATAATGTAGATCTCGAAGTTTCAAAGTGAATGGCAGCATCTGGTTTTAACTCTCGACTTAGAAAGTTTGTATATATATTTTTAAGTTTATAACAAACGGCATGTACCTAAGGTCTAGAGTTGGTTTTAGGTTTATTTTTGGATGTTTTGGTTCAAATGGTAGGAATATTACATTTTTAAAAGTTACCATATATATTGTTGGATCTAGTTCCCCAAGTGTAGTATATTCATTTGTCAACTTATAATTTTTCAAATAGATTGATTAATAAAAAAAATTCATGTATTACATTAATATACTTTGTATAATTGTCCTCGTGTGGTTTTTGCATGCAAAACAAAATAGAAGCAAATATTAGCTCATTGGTTGTCTAATGTTTAAACTAATATTAAGCTGTATTGCGTGGTCAGATCGTAGTACAGAAAGACAACTTATATTAGTAGACAAACCTAAACATGTCCTTAACCTAATCATAAATGAAAAAACCGATTGAAAGACTAATATTTCATCTATGAAGTCCAATTGAGGAGGGATCGGAGTGGAAGACTTCCGGAAGATAGAAACATAGATGTGACTGGCAGTACATCAGACTAGACCCGAGAAAAATAGATCCTAAACTTGTTTATGGATCTATTCACTTGTGACGTTCAAAGTGTGACATACCTTAATCTTGAGTGGACAACGAACTATGTATGCATTGCTCGTATACTTTGATGTAAGTAAAAGCTTGAGTTCAAATAGATAAGGAGCCAAAAGCTTATGCATTGGGTGTACGACTTCTGTTGTGTGTAGCATCATTCAAAACAATAGAATTCATAACCCGAAATATGGGTAAATGATATCCTCTCATTGGCATTACATGGTAGATGAAAAGTAAACATGGTCACGAGTCATTCGTCTTTGTGATGAATGACTTGATTACTATTTAATAGTAATTGATTCTTTATTAAGGAAGATGTAATGGTTACCATGAGATAAAATAGGATCATATTAGGAAAATGGATTTTATCCCAACGAGATTAAGGATATCCTATGAGGGTAAAACACTTATGATAAGGTCATTGGATGAGCACTGATCGGGTTGCTTTCGTAATGGTATGTCGTTGGGGAGAGCTCAAACACAATACTATAGTGGAATGACTTCATGATTAAATGAGTTTATAATTAAAAGGAGAAAAGCTGGAACTTAATTAGAAATCATTTGAGCCCTAATCGCATATGTCCAATCGGTCCCTCCGTTAGCTCGTTGAAACCAGAAATGAATTACATGTTGAATTAAATGAACATAAATTGATAGAAATGGAAATGTTAGAGAAATGTGAAACATTTTGAAATGAATGTCGTTTTCTCTAAATGAAAATGAAAATAATTTGAAAATAAATTTATGGTTTTTGAATAAATAAAGTCTAAAATTGGAAATACATTTATTGGTCATCATGAATCCATCAAATATAGAAATATTAAATATATATTCTCATAGATTCTTTTTGATGTGACCATGCCCCAAGCCCCATCAAGTCCTCGTCTTGATTCCCTCGAGTTTCCAAAGGGACCAATTTAGCTTTATTGTTTCAGCTTTATTGTTCAAGTTTTGGAAGGAGAATCAGCTCGTTGAAGATGGGGAAGCTCGATCCAACTCCTTGAAGAAACCATGCACCTTAGTGCAAGCTAATTTCAGCTCAATTCCAGCTCCCTTAGCTCAATTCGACTTTAATCAGCTCACTTGAGCTCAATTCCACCTATTAGAGCTCAATTTAGCTTCTTTCCAGCTCGTTAATTTTATTATTTGAATAATTTGAGTGATAGTTTTATTTTAATTATTTTTACTACAGCTCATAACCGAATTTTCTAGCTCAATTCAGCTCATCAAGAATTTCGACTATCATTGAGCTAGCGGAATTTATTATTAATTATATTTTATTTATGTCTTTATTTTAATTTGTTAAATATATCTTGATATTATTTAATTTAAGCTGAATGTACCTTGAATCTAATTTGTTTATATCTTTTGTAGGTACATCCACATGTGCGAACACAATTAATGAGGATTCATGAACATTTCTGGTTCAATGTATGTTCGGGTACATGCATGACTACCTACAACGAATGGTTGCCTTAAAGATGATGCCTGAATATTCACTTACATGCATCGGTTGCTGTCCATTGATCTCTTAAGTACCTATTCGACCAAAAGGCATCTCTTGGAGTGTCCATTCACACCTTGGCCGAACCTAGACATGTCCATTGCTCTCCCATACATTCACCAAGCCTTCAAGTTCATTTCCTTAGCCATGAAGCTGCCCATTGAAGTACCATTCAGCCGAATTTGGACATAGCCTTTAAAGATACATTTCTAGATTAGTTTAATTCAATTAAAGCCGAATTTACTTAGTCTATTTGGCTATCTAATGTAATCTATAAATAGTTCTTTTCTCTTTGTAAAAAGGTTAGACAATTCTGATTATTAAACTTGATTGTGAGGTTTCCTCCTATCCTATTTCGTACGAGTCTCATTCTGACTTATCTAGCTCGCTAGTGGCGTCAACCCGACTCCTTGAACTTATCACCATCCTGGTGTGGCGTTCATCCACCTTTTTATACCTTTGGTTCCTACCTCTCTATAGGTAACGGGTCAAGGTCCATCTTCGACTTCCATTAAACCCACCTTAAGCAATATAAGTCCCGGGGCAATTCTTTACATGGTATTGAATCGTTCTTCGCTTGAGTTCAATTTCCATTCCATTTTATCTATCTACTTAAACTTTATTTTCTTTGTTAAACCGAACCTATCCATTCTCCAAACCAAGCCATTTTTGAACCCTTTTAATTACTTCTGCTTAAAACAACTCCATAAAGTTATCTCCATTCGACATCAACCAATACTTCTCGTCGACGATCGGGCAACTTAAGTGAACTCGACTCCATCAACCGAGCCGGATCACATCACTTTTACAGTAAAGTCGTCATAATTTTAACGAAATTAGAATTGGATTGAGAAAATTATTTAATTATGAAATTAATTAATTTAAATTAATTTAATATGTTTATTTTGGGAAATAGAAAAACAAATTTTGGGTTGAATTGAATTATAAAGTATTGGGTTAAAAGTTCAAGAAATACTTGTAATTGAATCTGATATGGGAGAGGCTCAAAAGCCCTTCATGTTTAAAAAGAGGGACAAAAAATCCTAGTTTGTTTAACTAATGTTATCGCCCCACCTAATCCTAGTTAGACTAGGAGTTTGTTTTTCTCCCTATAAATAGATGGCACCAGTAAGGCTAAACAAAGAACTTTGGGATATTGTTATTCTACCTAAAAATAGTAAGAGTTTAGCCTCTATAAGTATTAATTCTATTTTCTAGAATAACAATTTTGCTGGTTTCAATTGAGAGAGATTTTTCTTTAACATTGAATGTAACGCCCCAAATTTCTTAAATATGGACTATTAAATTATGTTAAGTAATTTAATTTGGATCAGTGATTAAGTATTGCGGTGGTGTGTGTGAGGTTCTGGGTTCGAGTCCTTTCCTGGGAATTTTGTTAAATTTTTGTTCAAATCCCATCCCTAGTCTTTTGACTTAAATTTTATTTTCATGCAAGTTATGGCAGAATGAGTGTGTTGGTTCAGTGGTAAAGTGTTTGTTAGCTTACCCTTTGGTCTTGTATTTGAATATTTGGGTATGCAATATTGGAATTCTTTTTTGTTTCTTGTCATGTGTTGGAAGTTGGGTTATATTCAAATTCTAATAAAGTTAATAGGATTTTGTGGCATGGGATTTTGATAGAATATTTTATTTAATTTTTATCTTATTTTGAATTAAAAAAACCCTTTCCCTAAGTTTGTTTCCCTCCCAATCGTCCACCTCTTTCCCCCACATTTCTTTTCTTTTCTTTATTTTGGTTTCACTCTATTCGCTTTTCCTTCTTTCTTTTCCCTCTTTAGAAAATTCTTTCTTTTGTTAATTATTGATGTCGTTTTTGTCATGGGTGTAACACCCTAACTTATAAAATCATGTTTTTACAAATTCTGTCATTATTAATTGTCTGCTTCAGTGGTTAAGTGATATGGGTGTGTGTTTGAGGTCTTGGGTTCAAGTCTCACTTTTAGGAATTCTGATATTTTTGTTCTAGCCTTGTCCTTAATGGCCTGACTTAGATCATATTCTTGGTTAACTCATATTAGAATAAGCCTGCTGGTTCAAGTGGTATGTGTTAGCTTGCCCCAAGGTCCTATGTTCAAATCCTCGAGTGAGCGTTTGCTAATAAATTTTGCTTTTGTGTGTGTGCTGGTTGTGTAGTAGAGGTTTGGTGGAATTAAAATTCTGTGGTTGTGGATGAGAATTAGTGGGTCGATTTTGGTTGGATTTGTTAGTTAGTGGGATAGTGGGGAGTTAGGATATTATTTAATTTAATTTTTAAATTTTTAATTTAATTCTTTTTCCCACAATTCCTTTTTTCTTGACATTTGTTTTTCTCTTCTTCTTTTTTCTTTACCCACTTTTTTTCTTCTTCCTTGATTCTATTCACAAATATTTCGTTCAAATCGTCGTGTTTCAAATTCCTGGTGTTCTTTATTCGGCTTGAAAAGTGGGGTTTTGCTTATTTTCAGCTTTCAGTTTTTGTAAGTCCGTTTTAGGATCTTCCTTTTTGAGATGGCGTACTAGTGTTGCAGTTTGGGGAATTAAATTTCTGTGAATATATTATGTATGAGAAGATTGTGAAGCAGTGGATTTCGCTCCAACGGCCTAATTCGTGTGTGTGATTGTGTTCATTGGCGGTAAGTTTATGTGTGTTGTTCGATTTTGAGAGTTTAAGTTCGATTTAGTCTTGTTGAATTCGTAACTCGATTGCTAAAATAGTTTTTGGGATACTGTTTTCAGGTTTCGAAGGCCTTGGGGTTGTTTTTGCATTGAAATCGAGCTAAGTGTGTAACAAAAACACGAGAAAATGTTGCTTAACGAAAGCCAAAAATAGGGCCTGTGGACACCACACAGTCGTGTGATAGGCTGTGTGTAAGGCTGTGTGTTAGGCCATTTTGGGCTGTGTGGGCCTACACGGGCATGTTGGCCCAAATTTTAGAATTTTTTCCTAGGGTCATTCATGTCGTTCCGATCGACTGTGGGCCTTCCGTAGGGTTAATATGTGTGGTATGAGTCATAAAGCATGAAATCTACCTCTCTGTTAGATTGAAATTGATGAAAATAACATCTACGTGAGTATTGTGTAATATGATATGTATGAGTTGTTATGTATGTAAGAGCATGTTTAGCACTTGTTATATGAGCATGCATGTGATATACGTTCTGGTATCTGTACTCTGTTATATCTGATATTTTGTCTGTATCTGGCTATGGGCTGGGATTCATATTATGAGGAGGAAGTGTTCTCTGTGAGGCAATATCTCGCTAATATATTAGTAGCACTACTACAACTATTCCGAAAAGTGTCATATAGACACTAAGCGGTGTATAGGGCTGGGTATGTGTTTTATGCCCCATGTGGTGTGTTGGGATGGTCAGAGTTGGTGTGTAGAGGATGGGGGTAGGACTATGCATATCTGTTTCTGTACGATTCTGTATGATACTGATTTTGTGAAAGTTCTATTTCTGTATTTGTTCTATCTATGTTTAAAATCTAAATGGTGTTTACGTTTTCGTTGCACACTGAGTTATAAAGCTCTTTCTCTATTTTTCTATTTTGATCAGGTAAAGCTTCAGACTTAGGCGGGTCGGTGCGATAGAAACTCAAATGTGACCACTTTTCCGTAAAACTGCATTTTCATAAAAATTTGCTTAATTTTCTGGCTTTTAAGAGTTTTGTAGTTTTCGGGCTCTCTGGAATTTTTGGAACTATTTTTGGTTTCGGATTTGGCTTTTCTAGCATACCGATTGATAAAACGGTATTTCCAAAAACAACAACTTTTCTAAAATAACGGTTTTCAAAGTAACAATTTGAATAACCAAAAATATAACATTTTAGGAAATTGCACTTCAAAATACTCATTTGAAACGATAGGCGTAAATGAACAACAATTTTAAATTAAATAAGTATATCAACACATTTTCCAAACAAATCGGGCATACTAAGTAACAACGGTTTACGATGATTTGCAAGTAACAAGTCGTTTTATAAATTTTCTTCGTAACATTTTTAGATTCGGTCATAACGTTTAGGCCGAGTTTGGGGTGTTACATTTAGTGGTATCAAAGTCAAGTTGCAAAACTTGGGATGTGAAATTTTGGGTTCAAAATTTTGTTTGTAAAAAAAATTATTTCTTTGAGTAAAGTTTATTTTTAATCTAAAAGTATGTGGTATACTGATTCTCCAGTGTCGATCTTGTAAATACTTCTAACTTAGAAATACTTTAGTTAGAAAACTCTAAAATGACTAAACTGCATTGAGTTAGTTAAAGATGGAAATTTCTGAACTTTTTGAAACAACTTCTGATGATTATTTGAAGCATAAAATACAGCTAATAAATACTGAAACTGATTCATAAAAATTCGTAATGTAAATAAAAATTTGAATACGATGAGTGCTCATAAAACGCGTGGTCGTGGTACTCGTGGGCATGGTGGGCACCGTAGAAGGACTCGAGCTAAGTCATCCTCGATGGGTAGTATGCATAATTTGGATACGAGCAAGACACCAGCTACACTTTCAGTTGAGACTGGGTCTCAAAGCCGTACAGCTAGGGACGACGCATTGTCCCTAGCCATGCTTAGAGTATTGGAGAGGGTCGTTTGTCCCCATTCTGGTTCTGGGAGTCGTGGGTCAATAACTGAACGACTCCAGTTTAATGGAGCTGAGCTTTTTAGGGGCGTCACCAGAGTCGCCCCTACTGTGGCTGAATATTGGTTGGAGGCCACCGAGAGGATAATGAATGATATTGGCTGCACCCCTGAGCAAAAATTGAAGGGTGCAGTATCTCTGCTTCGCGATAAAGTGTGCCAGTGGTGGTTATCGGTTGAGGAATGTACTCAGTCAGATTGAGTTAATTAAGAATATTTTAAGACTGCCTTCTAAAGGAAATATATGGAGGCGAGTTATGTGGATGCTCATAGACGCGAGTTCATGAACCTCACTTAAGGGGATAAGACTGTGGTCGAGTATGAGGCCGAATTTATAAGATTGAGCCATTACGCTTGTGAGATGGTAGCGACTGAGTATGAGAAATGTGTTTGTTTTGAAGATGGTTTAAGGGATAATTTGAGGGTTCTAATAGCTTTGTAGAGGGAGCAAAAGTTTGCCGTCTTGGTGGATAAGATGAAGATCACCGAGGAGGTTAAACGCGTTAAACGCCATAATAAAGATCATGAGAGAGGTAAGAATAAGAGGGATTCGGAGCCCTCTAGTTCTGTACAGAGGCTTAGGAAATGGACTAGATTTGATGGGCCTTCTAGAGTTGGAGTTCCAGTTACTCATGCTGTGGCTCAGCCGTGCAGTGATTGTGTAGACGTTATCCGGGTGAGTGTTGGAGGAGGTTGGGAGCATGCTTGCGATGTGGGTCATTGGAGCACCGTATTAGAGATTGCCCACAGCATTCTGATCAGATGCAAGCTCTAGTGCTGGGTTTTGTTCAGCTCCAGAGGGCAGTTCAACAGTCGCCTAGAGGCCGTGGTCCAGCCAGGGGTGGTAATGGTATGGGTAGTAGACAGAGGGAATCGGTCAAAGGTGCTACTCGGACGAGGTGAGGTAGGCTGCGTTGGTTTATGCTTCTAGACATCTGAGAACAGAGACGCCACTGATGTGATTACGGGTACGTTCTTTATTTTTTATGCCCCTTATTTTGCACTAATAGACATAGGGCCAACACATTCTTATATAGCTAGTTCTATTTCTGTAAACTTGGGGATTTCTATTGATAGCACTTCCGGTGATATTTTTGTACTTAGTTCATTGGGTCAATCTGTTCAGGTGAGTAACTATATAGGAATGTACCGTTGGAGGTACAAGGGGTTGTGTTTTCAACTAATTGGATGGAACTAGCGTTCGGAGAATTTGATCTGATTTTGGAAATGGACTGACTTGTGAAACATCGAGTCAATTTGAATGGTGCTACTAAGAGGGTAGTTCTAATATCTGAAAATGATATGGAAGTGGTTATGGTTGGTGAGTATCGGGATTACTTATCCAGTGTGATCTCCGCTCTTGTGGAAAAAAAATGGTTCGAAAGGGGTGTGAAGCGTATCTGGCTTTTGTAAGTGATTCAACTTCTGTGGACTCTTATCTTGGGAACATTAGAGCAATTAAGAAATTTTTGAATATTTTTTCCGAGAAATTACCGGGTTTACCTCTGAGTCAGAAAATTGAGTTTGGTATTGAGCTTCTACCGGGTACTGCTCTGGTGTCCATCGCTCCTTATCGCATGGCACCGAAGGAGCTTATGAAGCTAAAGGCTCAAATTCAGGAGCTCTTGGATTGTGGATTCATCTGTCGTAGAGTGTCTCCGTGGGGGGCACCAGTTTTTTTGTAAAGAAAAAGAATGGTACTATGAGAATGTGTATCGACTATCGACAGTTGAATAAGCTAATAGTGAAGAACAAATACCCACTTTCGAGGATCGATGACCTGTTTGATCAGTTTCATAGGGATCTGGTAATTTCCAAGATAGATCTTTATTCTGGATATCATCAGCTTAAGGTTAAGGAAGTTGATGTTCATAAGACGGCCTTTAGGACTCGTTATGGGCATTACGAGTTTCTAGTCATGCCCTTTGGTTTGACAAATGCTCTGGCTACATTCATAGATCTGATGAACCAGTTTTTCTAGCCGTATTTGGATTAGTTCATCTTAGTCTTCATTAACGACATCCTGGTATACTCTAAGACCGAAGATGATCACGATGAGCATTTTAAAGTAGTTCTTCAAATGCTTCGAGAGAAAAAGCTCTATGCTAAGTTGAGAAAGTGTGAATTTTGGTTAAGAGAAGTAACATTTCTGGGGCATGTAGTTTCTGCAGAGGGGATCTGAGTTGATCCTAGAAAGATTAAGGCTATACTTGATTGGAAATAGCCTAGGAATGTTTCTGAGATCTACAGTTTTCTAGGCCTTAAGGGCTACTACTGGAGACTTCTCAAAGGGTTCTAGTTAATTGCAGCTCTTCTAGCTAAGTTGTTGCAAAAGAATGCTCCTTTTGTCTGGAGTGTTGAGTAGAAATCAAGCTTTGAAAAGCTTAAATATGTTTTGACTCAAGCTCCCGTTCTGATACAGATTGAGTTTGGTAAGGAGTTCGTGGTCTATAGTGATGCGTCGCATGTCGGTTTGGGTGTGTTCTGATGTAAGATTGTTCTAATGTAAGATTGTAAGGTTGTGGCTTATGCGTCCCAACAGCTTAAGTCACACAAGTGGAATTATTCGATGCATAATCTCGAGTTAGCTACTATGGTTTTTGCCTTAAAGATTTGGAGGCACTATTTGTATGGTGAGAGGTGTATCTTCTACATCGATCACAAGAGTCTGAAGTATCTCCTTACCCAAAAGGAGTTGAACCTTAGGTAGTGTAGATGGATTAAACTACTCAAGGACTATGATTGCACTATAGAGTATTATCCCGGTAAGGCCAATGTGGTGGCCGACAATCTTAGTCATAAAGCAATATCTGATTTGAGGGAGATTTGCTTGCCTACGTCTGTTTGATGATAGGAGTCTCCTAGTCGAGTTACAAGTTAGGCCGACTTTGATTGATCAAATTCGAGATAAGTAGTTAGGTGATGGTTCTCTGGTTTTGCGTTTCCGTTAGGTAGAGGATGGTAGTACTGAATAATTTTGATTTGAGGCAGTCTATTTTGAGGGAAGCGGATAGTAGCCATTGTGTTATACATCCTGGTGGAAATAAGATGTATCAGTATCTTCGTGAATTGTATTGATGACCAGGTTTGAAATGAGAGGTAATGGATTTTGGTTTTCGTTGTCTGACGTGCCAGCAAGTTAAGGTTGAGCATCAATTACCTTCGGGTTTGCTTCAACCTATCAAGATTCCCTTGTGGAAATGGAAACGTGTGAACATAGACTTCGCTATTGGGTTGCCTCTAACACCTATTGAAAAGGATTTTGTATGGGTCATTGTGAATCGGTTGACCAAGTCTGCCTACTTCATTCCTATTCAAATAGATTATTCTCTTCAGAAGTTGGCCAAGCTATATATTTTTGAGATTGTGAGACTTCACAGGGTTTCGGTTTTGATAATTTTTTATAGAGATCCTCGTTTTACTTTTCAGTTTTAGAGAAAGTTACATGAGGCTCTGGGTTCGAGATTGGATTTCAGTACTGTGTTCCATCCTCAGATAGATGGTCAATCTGAGAGGGTGATTCAAATACTGGAGGATATGCTTCGGAGTTGTGAGATTGATTTCTGAGGTAGTTGGGAGGATTTTCTGTCATTTGTCGAGTTCGCCTACAATAACAAGTTCCAGTCTAGCATTCAGATGACACCTTACAAGGCTTTGTATGATTGTAACTGTCGTACCCCGCTGTGTTGGACTAAGTTGGGTGAACGATGGGTTTTGGGTTCTGAATTCGTTTTTGAGACTGAAGATAAATTGAAACTGATTTGGGATCGTCTTAAAGCGGCTTCTGACAAGTAGAAGTCCTATATAGATTTCAAAATAAGGGACATCGAGTTTTCTGTGGGGGGATTGTGTATTCCTTAAGGTATCACCTTGGAAGAAGGTTCTGCGGTTTGGTAACGACAAGTTGAGCCCTAGGTTCATTGGGGCGTATTGGATTCTAAAGCGTGTGGGGCCGATTGTTTACCAGTTGGATTTACCTCCGGAGTTAGATCCTATTTATGATGTGTTTCACATCTCCATGTTGAGACGGTATCGGTCAGACCGATCTCATATTCTTCTTGTTGAGGAGATCAAGGTTTGACCAGATTTGACTTTTGAGGAAGAGCCAGTTCAAATTATGGATCAGGATGTGAAAGTATTGAGGAGGAATTTTATTTCATTAGTGAAGGTTCTGTGGTATAATCATGGCACTGAGGAAGTCACGTGGGAACCTGATGACTCGATTCGTCAACAGTATTCACATCTGTTTCAATTAGGTAAATTTCGAGGTCGAAATTTCTTTTAGGGGGTAGAGTTGTAACACCTTGACTTATAAAATCTTGCTTTTACAAATTCTATCATTATTAATTATCTACTTTAGTGGTTAGGTGATGTGGGTGTGTGTTTGAGGTCTTGGGTTCAAGTCTCACTTTTGGGAATTCTATTATTTTTGTTCTAGCTTGTCCTTAATGGCTTGACTTAGATCATATTCTTAGTCAACTCATCAGAATGAACCTGCTGTGTTCTATTCCTTAAGTGAGTGTTTGACAATAATTTTGCTTCTGTGTATAGGTCAGTTGTATAGTAGAGGTTTGGTGGAATTAAAATTTTGTGGTAGTGGATGAGAGTTAGTGGGTCGATTTTGGTGGGATTTGTTAGTTAGTGGGATAGTGGGGAGTTGGGATATTATTTGATTTAATTTTTAAAATTTTAATTTAATTTTTTTCCTAAAATTCCTTTCTTCTTGACGTTTGTTTTTCTCTTCTTTTCTTTTCTCTGCCAGTTTCTTTTTTTCCTTCTTCCTTGATTCTATTCACAAATCTTTCGTTCAAATCGCTAGTTTCGAATTTCTAGTGTTCTTCGTTCGGCTTGGTAAGTGTGGTTTTGCTTATTTTTAGCTTTCGATTTTTGTAAGTTCGTTTTAGAATCTTTCTTTTTGAGATGGCGTAATGGTGTTGTAGTTTGGGGAATTTAATTTCTGTGAATGTGTTGTGTATAAGAAGATTGTGGAGCAGTGGATTTCACTCCAACGGCCTAATTCCTGTATGTGATTGTGTTCGTTGGTGGTAAGTTCGTATGCGTTGTTCAGTTTTGAAAGGTTAAGTTCAGTTTAGTCTTGTTGAATTCGTAACTCGATTGCTAAAATAGTTGTTGGGATACTGTTTTTAGGTTTCGAAAGTCTTGTGGTTGTTTTCGCACCAAAATCGAGCTAGGTATGTAACGAAAATGCGAAAAAATTACGATATAAGAAAGCTGCAAATAAGGCCTGTGGATGCCACATAGTCGTGGGCTAGGCTGTGTGTGAGGCCAACACACGTCTTAGGCCATTTTGGGCTGTGTGGGCCCACATGCCTTCTAGAATTTTTCCCTAGGGTCTTTCCAATCGACTGTGGGCCTTCCGTAGGGTTGGTATGTGTAGTATGAGTCATAAAGCATGAAACCTGCCTCTTTGTTAGATTGAAATTGATGAAAATAACATCTACGTGAGTTTGTGTAATATGATATATATGAGATGTTCTGTATGTAAAAGCATGTTTAGCACTTGTTATACAAGCATACATGTGATATACGTTCTAGTATCTGTACTCTTTTATATATGATATTTTATCTGTATCTGGCTATGGGGTGGGATTCGTAATATGAAGAGGAAGTGTTCTCTGTGAGGCGACATCTCACCAATATACTGGCAGCACTGCTGCGACTATTCTAAAAAGTGTCATATAGACACTATGCGGTGTGTAGGGCTGGGTGGGTGTTTTATACCCCATGTGGTGTGTTGGGAATGTCGGAGTTGGTGTGTAAAGGATGGGAGTGGGACTATACATATTTGTTTCTCTACGATTCTGTATGATACTAATTATGTGAAGGTTCTATTTCTATATTTGCTTTGTCTATGGCTAAATCAGAATGGTGTTTACGTTTGCGTTGCACATTGAGTTATAAAACTCATTCTCTGTTTGTCTGTTTGGATCAGGCAACCCTCACACTTAGGCAGGTTGGTGCGACAGAAACTCAGACATGACCACTTTTCCGTAAAACTGCATTTTCATAAAAATTTGCTTACTTTTTTGGCTTTTGAGAGTTTTGTAGTTTTGGGACTCTCTGAACTTTTGGGTACTATTTTTGGTTTCGGATTTGGCTTTTCTAGCGTAGCGACTGATAAAACGGTATTTCCAAAAACAACAACTTTTCTAAAATAACGGTTTTCAAAGTAACAATTTGAATTACCAAAAATATAACGTTTAATGAAACACTTTAAAATTAATGTTTCAAAGTAAAAATTCATAAAAATATAACGTTTTATGAATTACCAAAGTAACAAATACTCGTTTCAAATGATAGACGTAAAGGAACAACAATTTAAAATTAAATAAGTATATCAACACGTTTTCCAAACAAATCGGGCATACTAAGTAACAACGGTTTACGATGATTTGCAAGTAACAAGGAAGTCATTTTTATAAATTTTCTTCGTAACACTTCTAGATTCGGCCATATTGTCTTGGCCGAGTTTTTGGTGTTACAGTGGGAATTGTGTTGATTCTCTGTTTCGATCATAAGACAATAATAGCATAAGTTTCATCATTGATTTTTCTGATATTGTTCGCTTTAGTTTGTTCTTTGTCAAGGTTGTGTTTTAATGTTAGTTTCGTTCCATACTTTACGAAGTGCTCAATTGGTTTTCTTTTTAGGCAAGAGAGTTGTGAATCAAGATCCTTCAGTGGTGTAATCATCGTGTTGTTCTCTGTTCTTATGTGGGTAAGTATCCAAATGCTGCTTTTGGGACTATCTTATTAAGAAAAAAAGGTATTTTTAGTAAGATTTTGGGATTTAATTACGTTATAATCAGTTCGTTTAAACGTTGTAGGTAGGATTCAAAGTGTAATAGTTGTGTAGTCGATTAAATCTACCATCAAGTGTGTGAAATTAACTTGAAAACTCATTCGAAACTCAAGAAAATTGCGAAATAGGGGCTATTTTTTAAATTTCCTAGTGCCACATGGCCGTGTGCCAGGCCGTGTGGAGCACATGGCCATGTGTGATTACACTGTCTGAACAGGTAGGCCGTGTAACAGCCCAATTTTGGGCCTAGCCGAAGCAGTGGTTTCGGGACCACAAATTCGACAAGGAAAAATTTGTTTTTGTTATATTTGTATGGTCTACAATTTCACGGAATGATTTTGTGAAAATTTCGTTCGAAAATTTCGACGTTTGGGCAGTCAATTTAGTCAAAAGGATTAAATTGTAAAAAGTGCAAAAGTTGAGTTCTACATGTTAGAGGTGTTCAATTTTTATGAAAATTTAAATTGGAGGTCCTTATATGGTAATTAGACCATTGGTTAAGTTGGTAGACAAAAATGGGCATGAGATAAGTGAAATAGGAAATTTTTAAGTTAGGGGCAATTTGGTAATCTAGTAATTAAAATGAATTAAAAGGGTAAAAGATGGAAAATTGTGTTCATCTTCTTCATTTGGACGAAATCAGCAAGGGGGAAGCCATTGTTAGGGTTTTCAAGCTTCCAAGCTCCATAGTAAGTGATTCTAAGCCCCGTTTTTAATGTTCTTTACGTTTTTTGAGTCCCAGTAACTTGATTTTGCTTATTCTAACAATAATTTAATCTAGGGTTTATATTTGGAAAAATACCCATATGTGAAATGTGTTTATTTTGATGTTTTATGGTAGAATATGAAGCTAGAAATTATGTTAAGCAACTTTTGCTAAGCGATTTTGAGTGAAAACGAGTAAAACGACATAATCAATAAAAATGCTATATGTTCATAAGTAAGTGTTAGAGTGGGAATTTGATGTTGCCATAGAAGGGAAAATGTTCAGCATGTCATAATACATAATAATAAGGGATGAAGTTTAATTTACGAGCTTTGGGGAAAAAGTGTAAATATGCAAAAGTTTAGGGGCAAAATTGTAATTTTGCAAAAGTTTGAGTCAAGGACTGTTTTGATAAATGTGAGTACTAAATAAGTCAAATGTGTTATTATAGATCAAGAAATAAGTGGAATCGACCTTGACCGGAGAAAAGAAGAGATTAAAGACTAAATTGCTAAATTTTTATATTGTTGCATCAAAGTAAGTTACGTGTAAATAATAGTTATATTTTATAAATTGTGAATTATATTTGATATGTGAATTAATATTCAATGTGGAAGGAAAATTATTCATGAATTATTCAAGTGATAAAGTGTTGAAAACAAAGTGTTAAGTGTAAATTCCCGGTTGAACTTAGGAATAGAAGTGGATACAAGTGACATGTCACTAGAGATCAGTGTTACAGTGTTACAGTGAGTCCCGGGTGTTGGGTGATCTAGCATGTGTTGCAGACACCTGACAGCTTGTGTGAGCAGGCCCTTGGACATTTCCAGTGTTATTGATCAGTGGTAGCTTCGGCTATATATTAGTGGTAGCTTCGGCTACATATCAGTGTGGCACTTATGTGCTAATTCTCTACGTATCCGTGTATATTCCGAGTGTTCAACGGGAAATTGACTAAGTGAAAATACATGAGATCATGTAACGATTAAGTGTAAATGAATAATGAATATATGTGTGGAATTGAATTGAATATTGACTTGAAAATGGAAAAGTGAATTTTGAATTGAATAGTGATTAAAAGTGAAAAAGTGAAATTATGAAAAAGTAAAATTAGCAACAAAACAGTTTTGGATAGTAACAATAGTGTGACTTTGAAAAATCACGAAAAATGGTGGAAATTGAATTAGAGAGTGAATAAGATATGAAATGAAAGCTTAAGGAGTCTATTTTTACATAAAAGAACAGAGAAAGAAAAAGAGTTATACATTTTGAGACATTTGAATTTTAGTAAGGCAAGGTCGGATCTGTTCTGACTTTGGAAAATAATTAAAAATTGTAAAAAATGATTATAAGTTATAATTTATATGCTTAGAATCCTTAATGAGTCTATTTTCAAAGGGAACAAACATAAATATCATCCGAGTTCTGTACAATAAGATAATTCATTTTTAGCGATGAGAGGTCAGAGATGTTGAGCAGTGAAACAGGGGTGACTTTAAAGAATAAACTGTAGTAATTGGCCAAATCAAAAATTCTGAAAATTTTATGGTAAGAAGATATGTGAGTATAGTTTCAAGGGAAATTAACGGATCTTAATTTGGAGCTCTGTAGCTTCGAATAAAAATGATTTAGTGACTCTGACTCAAATAGATAGCTTTGAATTTAAATATAAGTGAATAGTGAAATTATGTATAATGCCATTTAAGCATGTTTTATACATAAAGGATGTGGAATGGAGAGGAGGAGGAGGAGGAGGACAATAAAATGTATGAAAGAATTGTGTATAATGGTCATATGCCTGATTATAATCGGTAAATGTTAAATTGAATGGTAAATACGTATTGGTACTGAAGGAACTATTACGGTATTGAAAAACAATTGATCAAATGTTTAAGAAATTTAGCCATGACATATATATATGTGATAATAATGATATATGGATGATTATATCATTGAGTTGCATTGATTAATTCGGTTTATGTGATGGAAATGTCAAGAACATTTGTCTTTGATATGTGATGATCATGGGTTAAGCTCATATGGGAAAATAAAGTTTCATAGTATGAGAGTGTGGTATTGAAATATATATATATTGGATTGAGAAATTGATTTGAATTGTGAACATGAAAGATTGTGAATTGAATAAAATGGAAATGGAGCTTTGAATTACATGAGTAAGTATCGGGTCTCGTAGGCCCTATTTGTTATGAATATAATATTTTGAGGATATGTTGTAAAGAATTATAAAAGCATGTTCAAAATTTGAAGAGTTTAAATTTGAATGAAATTTTGTAACTCGGTTTAATACATTTACATGTGTAAGTGTTCTAGTAATGCCTCATACCCTATTCCGGAGTTGAATACGGGTAAGGGGTGTTACAGGCCGTGTGGGCCTTTTTGGCAAATTTCAGGGCCCGATTAGAGGCCAATTAATGGACTTAAAAATTGGGTCCATGGGCATTATGTAAACCTAGAAAAGCGTAAGTTTCAGTAAACAAACATGGGTAAGTGTAGGAAGCATGTTAAGTAAGTTTTGATAAGTATAATAATGCGATATGATTTGTAAGTTATGCATGCTATATGATTTGTGAGTTACATATGTATGTTATTATGTTATGTATATGCATTGGGGTGAGTTATGATTTGATGAAGTGTGATATAGCAGTTATTACTGCAATTATGGTGGCTAGACCGCAAATTTCTGTTTGGCAGCTCAGTTGCATATTATGAGGGGTATATCGCCACCTATTGGTATGATTGGTTGGATGGAGATGATGTGTAGCGGATGGGAGTAGGATATGCTATGTTATAAAATATGTTTCAATATGAAATCTGATATGCTATGATATGTTATAAGTTATTCTCCGTTATGAAATATGATATATTCTGATCTATATTATGATATATGGGTCGATTCACACACGGGGCTTAAAGCTCACGCGTTTGTTTATTTCATTTTAGGTGATCCTCAGGCTTAGGATTGGACGACGATTCTGGAGTTCAGATTTCAAAAATATTGGTTTATGTCACATCCCAAGAACTGGGTTAGAAGAAATTGGGTTAGTAAAACCAAGAGTAGTCACGCCCTGATTTTTGAGTTAAGATTGTGAAAATTTTATTAAGTGATTTAGTTTGGTTCAGTGGTTAAGAGATGTGGGTAATGTGTTAGAGATTTTAGGTTCGAATCATTTTCTTTGAATTTTTGCTATTTTTGCCAAAACCCCTATCTTTGATCTTGTATCTTATATATTCTTTTTGCTCAATTGGTCTCAAGAATGAGCCTGTTGGTTTAGTGATAAGACTTTAGGTTACCCAAGGGTCTTAAATTCGAATCTTGTTGTGCGTAAGTGGAAATTATTTTTGTTTTAAACTTTGAGGAAAATCTGATAAGGATAACTAATCATATTTAGTGGGAATTAGTAGGGATATAGGTGGTTTAGTGGGAGTTAGTGGGGATATGGGTGGTTTTAAAAAATATATTAAAATTATTTTCCCTAACAAAATTCCTCTTCTGCAATCGTCTACTTTTTCCATTCTCTGTCACGTTCCATTTTTTCCCATTTTGTGATTTCACGTATCTTCTTTTTTTCACTAAAATTATTGGTATCCTTTTCGGTTTTCCTTCATTTGCGCTTTTGTAAGTCTCTGTTATACTCGTTTGCTTAACAACCATTTTTCTGTCACTTTACTGTTGTTTTGACTTTGGGTTGTTCTTGTCGACGATTCGCTTCATTTTCTTTTCATGTGGATTGTGCGTGATTAAGCATTTCGGTTTAGTTCAACAATCGAATTGTAAGTATTCCATGTTTAATTTCCTTAAATGTTTTATGTGAAGTAAGTGTGGGCTCGTTGAGGGGATTTTTGTTTAATTGAATTTGGATTTGGTTAGGTGTGAATCATAAGATGAATGCTCCTCCGGCTTCGTAAGTGCGTTTAATTTTTTGTCGTTAAGGGTGCTGGATTTACATCTATGGTTTTAGCATCGGAATTGACCATGTGTGTAACGAAAACACGAGAAAATAGCGATCGACGAAAGCTGAAATTGGGACTGTCGTCACCATACGGCCATGTGTCTGGCTGTGTGAGTAACACGATCTGGGCTATTTGGGCCGTGTGGCCCACACGGGCGTGTGTTAGACAGTGTGGACCACACGGACTGGGCCAATTGTGCCGTGTGGGCCCACTTTCTAAAAATTTTCACCTTGGCCTGTTTGACTTTGAAATTCGTAATTAGACCTCCCGTGGGGACTGTTTGGCTTAAAAATGACTTTGAAATGTGAAATCTGATATTTTTCTATTGTATGTTATAGGGATATTATTTGTGTTTCAATTACAAGAATGTCTAAAATGTGAAATTCGTATATGGTCTATGATCTAATAATTCTGTTAGTATGTTCTGATGTGAAAAATATATATGACATATATGCATCTGATGTCTGTTAGTATTTGCATTGGGGTGAGATATGATATGTGATGGAGGAAGTGTGATTCTGGCAGTATTACTGCACCTTCTGGCAATGTATCCGTAATATTTATTCTGGTAGCTTGATTGCAATTATAGTGGCTCGACCACATATATATGATTTTGGCAGTTTACCGCAACATTTTTGTCTGGTAGGTCAGCTGCACTTATATCAGTGGCATACCACCACAGCCAGATGTGATGGGATGAGTGGACTCTTGTAGTCCTAATTGGTGTGACTGGTTGGACGGAATTGGTGTGTAGCGTATGGGGGTAGAATCTGTGTCTGCATCTGTATCTGAATCCATATATGCATCTACATTTTATTATGAGTATACATCTGATTCCATATATGAGAACATGTCTAAATCTGTATATGAAAACGTATCTAGTTGTGTATGTGTTTTTGATTTTTTTGCTTAAATGTGTTACACACTGGGCTTCTATCTCACTCGTTTGTTTAATATGTTTTAGGTGGTCTTCAAACTTAGGACGGGACGACATTTGTGAGCTCAGATTGATTTTCTAGTTAAGTAAATAAATCAATTTACGATTAGTTTATTTTTATCTTTTAGTTTGTAAATTTATTTTATGGTTTCTGTTCATTTTCGTCGGATTTTGGTGTTTTTAACGTAAAACGACGATAACGTACTATTTATCATATTCGAAATAGACCTTCAAAATTAAAATCTGCTACTACATTACTTGATGGTTTTACTGTGATATAAAAGTATAAGTTTTTTTTTCTAAAATATGTAAGAGCTTTGCCATATTTATAATTTCAAAACACGCACTGAAATTAGAAGTTTTCAAATGAGATCAGGTTAGGAGTTTTCTGTAAAATAAATATGTTCTGTGCGTAATTTTCCAAAAATAATGTATATGTGTTTTGCTTAACGTTAATATTTTCAGAACTTATGGTTTCTAAAGTGGGATTAAAACTTCTGGGATTTTAAACAAACTAATGTAATTTCTCCAGATTTGGCCTTAACGTCTAGGGCGAGTTTGGGGTGTTACAGTTTAAGTATATTTTGGACTTGTTTTTATGGACTTTCATGACTTTTGGACATTTTAAATTTATTTGGGATGTTAAAATTTATTTTGGCATTTTTTTTGCAAAAGCTTTAACTTTAATCGGTATTTAAGTCAAGACAACTAAAATAAACAAGGATTACAAGATCGATTTGCTACAAAGTTTTCCGCTGCTAAGCTTTATTGAATTTCACTAAATTGTTTTATCTCACAAATGAATTAAGTAAGTTGGATTCGTTTAGTAAAGCTAATTAAATACGGTTTTCATCAACATAATCACGGGTTTCAGAAATGGATACGTTTTTCAACAAGTTATTCAAAATTGGTGTTTCTTTAAGCTGAAAGTGGATTTTTAGCAAAATTAAGCATTAGTATTTCCACGTATGATGTAACCTCCACAATTCAACCGTAACGTCTAGGTAGGGTTTGTAGTGTTACATTGAAAGTTAAAAAAAAAAACTATTTCTCGTTCTATTTGATTCGAATCGTTCATACCCACGCTCGAAGCAGTTTGTGGTACGAGAATAGCGGAGAAGGTCGTTCAGTTGAAGGCCAGGAATGACAAGAATTTGTCTAGCCGAAAACACATGTATAATTTTAATAAAAAAAATTATTATTATAATATTACAAATTAACTCAATTTTTAAAATTTTATTTTTCGCTGTAAAGAAAATAATTTTCAACTGAATTTTTTTCTAACATATACTTTATGTAATGTTGATATTCTAATCTAGCATATACTTTATGTAATGTTGATACTCTAATCTAGTAAAATAAGGGTGTATATGTTTCACTTTTCTATTGGTTGTCACTTTTTTAATATTTTAGGTATCTAAACTTAAAAATTTTAAGACGTGCAAGTTTTTTGTTGCCGAAGTTGATGGGGGTGATTAAAGGGTTTAAGCTTGGGAGAAGTATGGCTATCAATCATTTAGTTTTTTTGCAGATGATAGCCTGATTTTTTTAAGCTTATCAGAAGTGCTTGCCATGGTTTAAATACACTTCTTTAAACTTTTTGTGATCTTTCAGGTCTTAAAAATAACTTTGGATAGTCTACTGAAATGGTGGTAAGCAAGAAATATCACCGTAGATTTAAAAGAATGTTCCAAAGAATTTTGGGTATGAAGATCGTCTCAAAGCCTGGAAGGCATTTAGGTTTCTATTTTGGGAACATGCATGATAAAACTAAGTGTTTTTTCAGCCGATTGTGGATAAAATACAGAGCAAGCTTGCATACTGGAAAGATAAGATCCTATCTCCTGTTGGAGGATGCACACTAATTAAGTCCCTTCTCAACAGCATGCTGATCTACTACCTATCTTGCTTCAAAGCACCAAAAGGAGTTTGCTATAAAGTGAAATATTAAGTGACGTGGAGGGGAAGAGATGATGGACTAGCTGAAAGAATACAAGGAGTGGAGGCCTCATACACTGAAGTGGTGGCTTGGGAAAAGGTAAATGCTAACTTAGGAATTGCTATACGAGTGTATTATGAATTGTTACAAGAGTGATGGTGGTTGTGGGTTACTTCTTGAGCGGTGGAGGATTATGAATAGTTGCACAATGGGGGAGAGGGGACGGTGGGTTTTAAATAACGAAAAACGGTTTTGGGTTAATAATTTTTTTATAATTATATGACATGGAAATTATATGTATTAAAAATAATTTGTCAAAAATATAAATCATCAACTTAATAGTCACATCAACCAATTATAAGGTATTTAATAATTTTGGACTTAGAAACATAAAATGGTAAATTAAGTGACCTTACAAGAAAATTTTTAATAGACGGGTGATCATGTATATAATTTTTAATGTTTTTTAGTAAAAATTTTCAAATACTTCATAAAAATATGTTTAAGAAAAGTTTAAAATTAATGACCAAACCCAAAAATGGATAAAATTCAGTTTAGTTCAACTTGATTACCTGACATTTTATTCGATTTTCATTCAATTTAATAAAAAAAGAAAATCAAAATTTGCAAAATAATTGTAAAATTCTTTCAAAACTTTTCCAAATCGAATGGTTGTCACCCTATTCTATCACTCACGCTGGGATGACTCTACTCTTTTGAGGTCTAAGATTCAGACCTAAGCTCTTGATGGTCTCATGTATACTATTCTAACATTTTATTTTTAAACAACGGTTAATATAATATATGGTACCTAAATTGGTTTTAGGGTTTATACTGGTGCTTAAATTTTTTTCAATTTGATATTTAAGTTTTTTTATTTCAATTAAGCACATAAATTTAATTTTAATGTTTAATTTAGTACTTGAGTTTTCTTTTTTATTCCAATCATATATATGTAATTGCAATTTAGGAAACAATCCAATATATCATAATTTATACATTGTTGTCATGTGTATTGCTTACTTTCTATAAAAAAAACATAAATTTATTAAATAGAGGGAAATTTTTTAAACAAATCCTTCAATTAAAAACAAAGGAAATGGAGATTAATTTGTGCTAATATGAATGCAATTAAAGGGAAAAAAAGTCTTAAATGGAGTAATCTCATATTTTAAATTTCCATATTTATTGTCTTTCTCTAACTATAAATTCTAATCTTATATGTAAAATTAAAGTAGAAATTAGAGATGGATAATATGACTACAATCTAGTTGATTAAAAAAGAGTCAGTTGAGTTCCATCATTCAGCTGTGTTACGAGCTATTAAAAAAATTATTCAACGGTCTTGGATGATTAGGATGACACATGTATTTAGAGAGAGTAATCGAGTAGTCGATAGACTAGCAATAATGGTATTTTCAAGACCTCTAGGCATGTATAGCTATATACAACCCCGGATGAAATTCTTCAAAAACTACATGATGATTGCTCTAAAATGACTTGGGCCCGCCTAATCTAGTTATGGTTTTATCCTTGTTTATGTAAAAAAAAATAGAAATTAGAAACTCTTGGAAGAATCAATAGTTGAAGGTATATTTCTATTATCATTTTTAATTATATTTTTAAAATTTTGTTTTTAATAAATTTTCAAATTATTTAACTTGTTTTCATACAATTTTTGTTATTTTAAATTTGATATTTTAATAATTACATTTGTAATATATTTTTAACTAATAAATTATATGTTAATTATTTTTTATAATAACAAGTTTGCAATTGAAGGAGAATCAACTTAAAAAAATAATCAAATTTGAAAGTGAGAAAAAATTTGTTTTATGTAAAGTTTGCATAATATTTTAATTGTTTTCTGTAAAGTTTGCATAATTTTTTAATTACCAAATTTGCAAAATAGTTTACAATATTTTTCAAAAATTATAAATTTTAAGTTTTCCAATATATAATATTTTTATTGCAAATCTAAGTTCGCATGTTATTATATTGAGGGTGTTTAGTAAACAAAGTTTTTGGCCTTTTTTAGTTGATTTGGATATAGATGGAGAATTGGATAGTCAAGCCCTCGAATTGTGGTGTTTGGTGAATGGAGATTTGCAAGAGCTTGTTGAACTAAAACCTTCAAAACAAAACAAAAAAATAACACTGGATGGACAACTTTTTTGAATAGCTAATTGGGAATGAGATTTGTGGGAGGACATATCTAACCATGTTTGCTCAAAAACTACTCCTTTTGCTACATGCTCTCAAAACTAATACGGGTGCAAAGATTCTAGTAGCCTTCATTTTCCTATTTTCACCTTCACCTCCAAAGTACAACGTAAATATCAAAAAAAAAAACTCCATCATGAATCTACAAAAATCACCATTGCCGTAAAAAATTTTCAATCGAGCCCATTCATCCTTGAATATTTATGTACTCTTAATTTATTTTCAATTTACTTGGGCATAATGATTTCTTATGCAACTTATATTAATTGAAATATACTACTTGACAAATTTATTCAGAGTGTGACATAATTATCACTAAGAATATAGTTTACAATTATATTGATACACTATTAATATTTATCAATTTCCACAAGGTTAATATTTGCAAAAAAGGAACTTAAGAAATTTGTTTATTTAAATTCTCAAAAATATTCACTAATTAATTTTCATAATGGATGTCTTAATTCCTTGGTAATAGTAGTTTGTTTCAATAATTTCACCCAATAAAGACTAAGGTATTATAAACAAATAAATACTTAAAAATAAGATGTGTCATGTCATTATTTGTCATTTTATACATATCAACTTTCAACTATCAACTAAGTTTTACCAAACACTTTTAAATAAACAGTTAATAAAATTAGTTGGTCAAATTAGTTAATAGAATTAGTTGGTCAAACAAACTAGCCATTGCAATCAGGAATCAACTATCAGTTATCAACCAATTGCCAAATAGAGTCATTATCTTACTCTAAACATATTTGTTCCCAAAATGTATTTTAAATAATTGTATTAAAAATATTTTGTATATATAATGATATATGTTGGAAAGTGTCTAAAATTTTTTGACAAATAATTTAAAATTTTTAATTATTTGTTTAGGTATGTAACACTACAGTTTTTGGGGTTGGAAGTTTTGTGAGTTCTGGGAAGGGGCAGTGGCTAGATCAGACTGTTGTGTATATTTTTGCAATCAAGTGTCAAAATGGGTCTGCTGGTCTAGTGGTTGGTTGTGTGTTAGTTTAGCCTAGGGGTTCCGGGTTTGAGTCCTCAAGTGTGTTTTGAAGGAATTATTTTGATTTAACTTTGTTCTGGTTTTAGAAGGTTAGATTTTATTTTTATTTGTTTTTTCTTATTTTTATTTTTATTTTTATTTTTTATATGAAAAAAAGGGGGGGAAATAGGAGTTTTCTTTCACGTTTTAGGGTTTCCTAATGTTTCTTTGTACGTTCCTCTTTTCTCCTCTCTCCCTCTCTTCTCACGAAATTCTTTCTTTTCCGTCATTGCGGTTTCATTGTTTTGATTTGGTTTCGGGTTCTTGAGGGAGATATAATTGTGCAACAAGTGAAGGCTTTGTGGTTCATTGATTGTTGGGGCGTTTTATCGCAAATTAAGGTGTGGGTTTCAAACCTATTTTCTTTTATTTTTGAACTGTTAATTCAATTTTGTAGTATTCGGTAATTTTGAGTGTGTACTGAACTATGTAATTGGTATCGAATTGCTATGAAATTCGGCAACTTTTGTGTGTGTTCTGAACTGCCTATATTCGACATGAAATTGTTGTCAAACCTAGAGGATTTCTGCAAGATTCTGATGTTTAAAGAGTGATTAGAGACCGAGGTTCATTTTAATGTTGCAAAACTGAGATTTTAGCCAGTTTTGGTGTGGTTTCGTGACCACACGGGCGATCCACACGGCTGTGTGCAATTGGGATTTAGGGTTTCCAGACTAATTTGGGTGCCACGCAGCCGTGTCCTCTCCTCACACGGGCGCGTGTGTTTGCGAATTAGGGTTATGTGATTTGATACCTTACAACTGTGTGGCCAATTTGGGGATTTAAGGAGTACACACAGATGTGTGTTTGAGACACACGGCTGTGTTTGGTGGGTACATGGACGTGTGAGACCCTTATACAGTTGTGTCTGCCCTGTACCCTATTTTAGCAGAAACGAACAAAGAGTTACACGGCCAGATCACTCGGCCATGTGCCTCCTTTCACACGGGCGTGTGCCTCTCCACATGGGTGTGTTGACCCTTACATGTCCTAGGCACTTCCACATGGCCGGAGCACACAGCTATGTGGCCCTGCTTCGTAAATTTTTATTCTATAGCATAACTTATCCATTTTATTTCTTGTGTCGTCCAACGGTTGTTGGGGCCTTTGTATAAGTATTAAGGAATTTGATACGTCTTAGGGTCATGTGATTAACTGTAAGCGTGGTGCTAAACTTTCAATTTGATAATCTGTGTTTGTAATATGCTCTGTAAAATAAAACCGTGTCCGATAACTGTGAAAAATTTTGACATTGAGTTTGCGTGTGTAAGAGCATTCTGATTCTGTACTCTGATTCTGTGTGTCTGATTCCAAAGAGCGTGTATTTCTATAATCGCACAAAATTCTATAATTTTCTAACTGTTTACGACCTTCTGTGTCTGTATAACTATTCGTGTTTAGTGTGTATTGTTGCATTTGCATCATGATTTGGGGTTTGGTTGTGAAGAGAAGGAAGACTGATTCTGATCTAATTTGACAATTTAACTACAACATATCTGTAATGCACTGTACTATATCTACGTAAGCTTGCTGCGTTTAACTGGCAGTTTAACTGTAACATATCTGTACAGTGGTTTACCGCAATGCACTGTACTGAATATATGTCAGCTTTAATGCGTACTATTATCTAAGTGGCTTAGTCCACATATATGGTGTGTAGGGTTGGATGGGCCTTTCGAGGGCCTATGTGGTGTGTTTGGTTGGATGAGCTTAAACAGCTCTATTGGGGTGTGATCGAGGGACGGGGAGGTGTTTTGGCTGGATGGGTGGGTTTTCACTACTTGACTGCATTCATAAGCATCTGATTAAGTGATTGGGTGTAAGTTTGTTTGTCTGCATTCTGTCTATTTGACTTATTATTTGTGATTGTTCTTGCGTGTAATGACGTTTTGTAACACTGTGTGTGATGATAAGTGCTTTGCTTGAGTACATTCGTTTGGGATGTTGGCTTCGTGTATACCTTCTGGTCTTGTTTATCACTGTAAGTACGTTTCACTGTTGTGTTGCTATCTGGAATTTCGGTCTGTAATTTTGTTGTTAGTCATGTCTCGAACTCACACTGAGCTCATATAGCTTACCCCCTTAGTGTTTCCCTTTCCAGGTACATATCTGAATTCTGATGCTAGACTCGGCACGCGGAAGGTCTCGGAGTTATGCATTTTAAATAATTAGTTTAAGTACTATTTTGAAAACTGTGGTATGAACTTTTGTATTAAATACATGTAAGCGTTATTTGGACTGAGGGTTTTGTAATACCGGGATTTTATATCTAAGAGTTTTTGCGAAACTTAAATGCTATAATATTTTTCGGTTTGTTAAACTAAAATTTCCCACGATCACTTTGGTGATCAATGTGACCTCCGAAATTCGGCCGGAACTTCTAGGCCAGGTTTTGGGGTGTTACAAGGTATATAGTAGGAGATTATTCTTATTTTTTAAAAACTAACATTAGTTACATATTTTAGATTTTAATTTGATTAATATTTATCAATTAATCAAAATTAACATAAAAAAAAACAAATTTTATCAGTTATTTTGTCTATTTTCTCATTTGGTAATTATAACATTAATAAAATTATTTACATTTTTGTATTGTATATTGTCGAACAAGTCAAACACAGAAGATATAAATCTGGAATGCCATTATTGTAAATCAAGATACCTTTGCAATTACATTGTAAATCACAGCCATGAAGTAGGGTTAATCGCGACTTCATGAACCTAACATCGCAATGTGAAATCTGTCACCCTAAATCTTAAGTATTTCACTTCCTAACACCTAAGACAACATCCATATGGTATCTATCATCCATTTTAGCCATTCAAATATACCAATTTTTAACCTTAAACATCACCTAATTCAACTTAATACAAAATCAAACATGTCCAAGTTTACAAAATTAGCAAGGAATAATAAAATTGTCAAATTCTTCTAATGAAATTCATCTACAAACATGCTTAACATAACCCTATTTACATGCCATGAGCTCATGCAAAAAATTCAAAATCATACTCTCTTTCAAGCTTTGATTTGTGATCAGATGAGTGGAAAATCGTCATTCACTCTCGAGCTTCAAAACAAGTCTTCACCTATGCGTTTGAAAAATAATGCGTTAAGCTTGCAAAAGCTTAGTAAGTACATCAAAAATTAAAATTTTCATTTTAAATCAAATTATTACTAGTATATATATCACTTATGAATCAATACATACATGAATTTATTTCAATAATAGCTATAGTGAGGTATCAAATTAGCAACATATAAGGTACTTACCAATATCATTATTGAATTCTATCACATCCCAAAAGTCGGTTAGTAGAATCAAGATAGAAAACCAAGGGTTAGTGAACCAGAAACTGGAATTAGGTTAGATAATTAAAATAAATAAGAATAAATAAATTAAAATATCAAAATAATTAGAATAAAAAATTAAGTTTAATAAATTAAAATTAGGTGTCCAGAAAATAATTGGGTTAAAATGGATTTTTAAAACGAGATCGGATTTGAAAATAATTTAGAAAGTAAGTTTTAATTGCAAATAAGGACCTATTTGAAAAAGGGGAAAAATTGAAGGTGGTAAAGGGGCCCCAATTTTTAAAAATTGGTTGCCTATTTAATAACCACCACCGTCCCTTCCCTCTAATTTCTCTTCTCATTCAAATTTTTCCCAAACAGCAAATCAAGGCTTTTCTCCCAAAATTGATTCACCCTTTTCGAATTTCTAGTCATCGAAACACAATTTTCTTCAATTTTAAAGGAAATCATCTTTTCTCCTTCAATTTCACCATTGTTCATCAACAAGTTTCAGTCGAATTTGATCTCTAACTCGTTGATTTTTTCAAAATGAGGTAAAATCTTGACTTTTTATGATTAAACTAAGTATTTTATTATTCCAATTCGAGTTTTAATTGATTTAATCTGTAACGCCCCAAAAATATGAATTCAAGTTTGTTAATTCTACCATAATTAAGTTTTTGTATCAATTGTTAAGTGCATTGATTGTATGATTGAGGTCATGGGTTTGAATCTTATTTTTGGGAAAATCTAATTATTTTTGCTCCTAGCCTTATCTTTAATTGTTTAGCTTAAATAATATTTTCGGTCAATTCATAATAGAATGAGTTTGTTGGTTTAAGTGGTAAGGTATTAGCTTATCTTTTGGACTCGTGTTCAAATCCTTGCGTGAGCGAATTGATAATATTTTTTCTATTTTCATTTGAGCTGAGTTTGTGGTTATTGTAGTTTAACCAAGCTCTAGCTTTGAAGAATCTGATAAGATATTAGGATGTTGGGCAGGTTGGATATTATTTTTGTTTTATTTTTTCTATTTAAATTTATATAAAAAAATATTTCCAAGATTCTCTTCCCATTACTCACGTTTCAATTTTTCCCCCAATTTCCCATCTTTTTGCTTCACGTCTATTCTAGTAGAGAAATTGCAAAAATTTGTTCTTTCTTTCTTTCTTTTTCCTACGCCAAAACTATTTTACTTTCTTGTTTATGGTTCATTAGGTGTTTCAGTTTTGGTGACTGATTTGTTTGCTACTCCATTCCATGTAAGTAATAGTTTTTTTTATGATTTAGTATTTCTCTCTTCTTTCGTTATGGGGGTGTTCGTTTCTTTATCTTTTGTTTAATTTTAGGGGGTGTGATGCATTAATTTGTACTAATCGTTTGAGGTTTTCTATGTGACATTAACAGGACGATTGATACTTCGGTAAATTAGGTTCTGTGGTGTTTAGCTATTTTGTTGGGGGTAAGTCGTTTAACTTTGCATTGAGAACTTCGATTGGCATAATTTGATCATTTTGTTGTCGATTTTAAGTTTAGATTCGGTTAAGGAATGTGTTAATTGATTCGTGAATTCTACCAATTAGGTTTAGATTACTCAAATCTTGGAATTACATCAAAATCGGTCAAGGTGTGTAACGAGAAACCCAAAAAATAGCGAATGGTGAAAGGCGAAAAACTGCACTGTCAACACCACACATACGACCATGTGACATGCTTTGTGCTAGACTATCTGAGATACACGGTCTGGGCTATTTGGGCTGTGTGGGCCTAAAATTCTGAAATGTTCCCTATAGCCGTAAACGTTGTTTGGATCGATCGTAAGCCTTCAGTAGGGTTGGTATGTTATTAATTGAACAATAAAACATGAATTTTGACCATCTATAGTGTAAAACTTGATATAAATACGCATTTTTGAAGTGATATAAGATAGGTAAAATCTGTACAATGCTATGTTTAGTCTGAAAATTGTTATATATGTTCTGTATCTGTTAATATAAGCATGTAAATCGTAAACATATTTTATATCTGTTAGTTCTGCATTTGCATCTGGGATGGGATTTATTATATGGAGGAAGTGTGGGCAGTATAATAACCTGTCGTATTTGGTGGCTCAACCACATATATATTTCTGTTAACGGTGATAAATCATCTAATAAACTGGCAGCTCAGCTAAAAATATCTTGAAATGTGTCATACTGACACTAAGCAGTGTATAAGGTTGGATGGGTACATAGTATCCTATATGGTGCATTGGGATGGTCGGAGATGGTGTATAGCGAATGGGGCAGGATTATATATTTGCATCTGTTACGATCTAAGAATCTCTGCTTCTGATATTTCTATATATGTCTGATTGATTTCAGTATGATATGTTACACACTAATTTGCAAAAACTCACTCTTTGTTTGTCTGTCACTTTCAGGAAACCCTTAGACTTAGGGTGGGTCGATGCGACGAAACTCGGTTAAAACTTAATTAGTTAATCATTCTACTTATTTTGATTTTATGGTGTTTTGTTATTTATGTACTGTTTGGACATTTTGGGAAACAATTTTGGATTTTTTTCTCGTCTTTTGCTAGAAATTGTTTAAACTTTTTTTTATCGGCAACATACGTTTTACCTGTAAAATGTCAAATTTTCAAATAAAAAATCGTGTTTTCCCAAAAATTTTACGTTCTAAATAATTTCGCTGCAAAACTATATATTTAGGAAAGTGTAAACTATGAATTCTGGACTTTCAAAAGAAATTGCAGTAACATCTCTAGATCTGGCCATAACGTATGGGCTAGGTATGGGGTGTTACATTTGGGGATTTCAAAGCCAAGTTGCAAAACTCAAGCTGTGAAATTTCGGTTCAAATTTTTGTAAAAACTGTTTTGCGAACAAGACCCATTTCTATTGAAAATTAAAAAATAAAGTTTATGGAATACTGAGTCACCGATGCTAGTCCTATAAGTATTTCTGCTTAGTTAAACTACTTAGTTAGAAATGAAACTGTAGTATTAGAAATACTTGTGCCCTAGTCCAAAACTATAGGAATTCTGAAAAATTCTTTGATAAGACTTTTTGACATAAAACATCTGATAAGAAAATTTGAACTGATACATAAAAATTCTGTAATGTAGATAATATGCGATGAGTATTCTTGGAACTCGTGGAAGAGGTACCCGTGAGCGTGGCGGCCACCGAAGAGGGGCTCATGCTGAGCCGTCCTCGATGGGCAATTTGCCCAATCTATATACAAGTGAAATACCGGGTACACCTATTGCTGAGACTAGGTATTAGATTCAAACGGTTGGGGACGACGCATTGTCGTAAGCTATGTTGAAGGTTTTGGAGGGGATCGTTGGGCCCCATTCTAGAACTAGGAGTCGTACGTTGGTAACTGAACGACTCCTGCCAACGGTGCGGAACTATTTAGGGGTGTCACTGAAGTCGTCCAAATTGTAGCCGAGTATGAATTTGAGGCTACAAAGAGGATCATGAATGATATCTACTGCACCCCCAAGTAGAAATTAGAGGGTGCAATATATTTGCTTCACGTTGAAGCATACCAATGGTGGTTAATGATTGAGGAGGGTATTCAGCCTGACCAAATTTCTTGGGAGACTTTCAAGAACATCTTCCAAAGGAAGTTTGTATGGGTGAGTTATGTGGAGGCTCGTAGACATGAGTTTATGGGCCTTACTCAAGGGGATAGGACAGTAGCTGAGCATGAGGCAAATTTCTAAAATTGAGCTAATATGCTCGTGGGCTGGTGTCGACTGATTATGACAAGTGTATCAATTTTGAGGAATGGTTGAGGTATGACTTCAAGGTTTTGATAGCTCCATAGAGGGAATGATTTTTACCGTCTTGGTGGACAATGCAAAGATTGCTGGGAGGTTAAGTGCACTGAGCGCGACAAGAAGAACTGAGAAAGAGAGGAAAGAATAAGAGGGATTCAGAGCCCTCTAGTTCTTTTCAGTGGCTTAAGAAACGGGCCAGATCTGATGAGCCATCGAGGGTTGAGGCTCTTGTTGTTCCTGCTGTGGTTCAGACATGTGGGGATTGCGGTAAACGTCATCCAGGTGAATATTGGAGAAGGTCGGGAGCTTGTCTGTAATGCGGGTCAATGAAGCGCCGCATCAGGGATTGTCCACATTGCTCTGATTAGGTGCAAGCTCCAACTCTGGGTTTAGTTTAGCCTCAGCGAGTAGTTTAACAGCCACCTAGGGGCCGTGGTCCAGCCAGGGGTGGTAACGATTTGGATAGAAGTTAGAGAGCATCAAACAGAGTCACCGTAGATGTTATCGTCGGTACATTTTTCATTGATTCTGTTCTGTACTTTGCATTTTTAGATATAGGATCAACACATTCTTATATAGCTAGTTTTGGTTCTATGAACTTGGTATTTCTGTTGATAGCAATTTTTATGAGCTTACTGTGATCAGTCTATTGGGTTAGTCAATTTGAGTTCATAGCATTTATAGGAGGGTACCATTGGAGATACAAGAGTTGTGTTTTTGGTTAATCTAATGGAATTGCAATTCAGAGAATTTGATTTAATTATAGGAATGGATTGACTCGTGGAGCATCGATTTAGTTTGGATTCTGCTACAAAAAAGGTGGCTCTAAGATTTGAGGATGGTTTAGAGGTTTCTATGATCAGTGAGCGTTGAGATTACCTATCCAATATGATCTCCACTCTTATGGCTGAATAGTTAGTTCGAAAAGGGTGTGAAGCATTTTTGGCCCTTGTGCTTAATTCGGTTTCTGTGGATTCATCTATTGGGGACATTCGAACAATTAAGGAGTTTCCGAATGTCTTTCCTAAGGAGTTATTGGGGTTCTCTCCAGATAGGGAGGTCAAATTTGGTATTAAGATTCTACCGAGTACAGCTCTGGTGTCCATTACTTCTTAATGCATAACACCGAAGGAGCTTATGGAATTAAAGGCTCAACTTTAGGAACTTCTAGATCAAGGGTTCATTCAGCCTAATATGTCTCTATGGGGAGAACCAATTCTGTTCATAAATAAAAAAGATAGTACAATGAGGATGTGTGTGGATTACCGACAGCTAAATAAATTGAGGGTAAAGAATAAGTACCCACTTCTAAGAATCGATGATTTGTTCGATCAGTTTTGTGGGACCTCTATGTTCTCTAAGATAGATCTCTTTCTGGGTACCATCAGCTTAAGGTTAAGGGGCCTGATGTTCATAAAACTACTTTTAGGACTCGTTATGGGCACTACGAGTTCCTAGTCATGCCCTTCGGTTTAATGAATGCTCCAGGTGCATTTATAAACCTTATGAACCCAGTTTTCCAATCATATTTGGATCAGTTCGTTGTGGTCTTCATCGACGACATTCTAGTATACTCTAAGACTGAGGATGATCATGATGAGCATCTTAGAGTAGTTCTTTAGATACTTCGCGAGAAAAAGCTCTATGCTAAGTTGAGAAAATGCGGTGTCTGGTTAAGGGAGGTAACTTTTCTAGGTCACGTGGTGTCTACTGAGGGGATCTAATTTGATCTTAAGAAAATTGAGGTTGTACTTGAGTGGAAACATTCTAGAAATGTGTCTGAGATCTGCAGCTTCCTTGGGCTAGTGGGTTATTATCGGAGGTTTGTTGAGGGGTTCTCGCTTATCGCAACTCCTCTAACTAAGTTGTTGTACAAGAACGCACCATTTGTCTGAACTGATGTGCAGCAATCGAGCTTTGAGAAGCTTAAATCTATTTTGAATTAGGCTTCCATTCTGTTACAATCTTAGTCCGGTAAAGAATTCATAGTCTACATTGATGCTTCTCATGTTGGATTGGGTTATATTCTGATGCAAGATGGCAAAGTTGAGGCTTATGCATCCCGACAGCTAAAGTTGTTTATCTAACAACAAACATTCATTTTCTATCATCAAACTTCAAAACCCATGTAAATTCAAAAATGGTAAAACCCTAATAGTTTAATAGTTTTACAAATTAATCCCCAGGCTAGCTAGATTAAGCTACAACGATCCCGAAAACATAGGAATCATAAAAAACAGGACTAAAATACATACCATGCACTTAGAAATGGTTAGCCAAATGTTGAAGCTTCTCCAATGGCTTCCTAAGCTTATTTTTGGTTGATAATGAAACAAAAAATATGATAACTTGATTTATTTTTATTTAATTTATCTTTAATTACCTAATTACAATTTTAACCTTTAAAAGCTTTATTAATTACACAATTGCCAAGCCATGTACATCCAATATCACTATTTATGGTCTAGTTACCATATAGGGACTTCCACTTTAATGTTCTATAGCTATTTAATACCTTTAGCTATTAGAATTCAACTTTTACACTTTACGCGATTTAGTCCTTTTTATCAAATTGAGCACGTAAACGGTAAAATTTCTTAACAAAATTTTTATACGGTATTACTGTCATACTGTAGATAATAAAATAATCATAAAATAATTTTTTGAACTTTAACTTTATGGTCCCGAAACCACTATTCTAATTTCACTAAAAACGAGTTGTTACAAGAATAACGAATTAATACTGACTAGAATAGTTACGAGATGGAGAATTTGCATAGATTACCGAAAGTTGAACAAGGCGACTAAGAGCATTTTCTTTTGTTGTTCTTGGACCAAATGCTGGATAGACTCGCGGGGTGAGACTATTACTATTCTCTTGATGGATATTCGGGGTATAATCAGATTACAGTAGCACCAGAAGATCAACACAAAATGACATTCATATGCTCGTACGGTACATTTGCATTTAGATGCATGTCATTTGGTTTATGTAATGCACCTGCTACATTTTAAAAATGTATGATGTATATTTTTACTGAAATGGTTGAAAAATATTCGGAAGTATTTATGGATGATTTTTCAGTATTCGGAGATACATATAATGATTGCCTAGCCAATCTTGCCAAGGTACTAAGGTGGTGCGACGAAACAAACCTCGTGCTCAATTGGGAAAAGTGTCATTTCATGGTACGAGAAGATATTGTTCTAAGGCATCGAATAATGAGACATGGAATTGAGGTAGATAAAGCAAAGATAGATTTTATTGATAAACTCCCACCTCCAACAGCTATAAAGGGTGTTAAGAGCTTTTTGGGCCACGCCGATTTCTATCGAAGATTTATCAAGGACTTTTCCAAAAAATTGCTAAACCCTTATGCAAATTATTGGAGAAGGACACGATGTTCAAATTTGAAGAGAAGTGTTTAAGAGCTTTCAATGATTTGAAAAGTCGGTTAGTTTCAACACCAATCATCGTCACACCAAACTGGGCTTTGCCATTTGAATTGATGTGTAACGCAAGTGACTTTACGATAGGAGCTGTGACGGGCCAGCGAAGGAACAAAGTTTTTCATTCCATATACTATGCAAGTCGGACTTTAATGGAAGCTTAATTGAATTATACGCTAACAAAGAAATAGTTACTTGCTATTGTGTTTGCTTTTACAGGTTTCGATCTTATTTTGTAGGTACCAAAGTGACGATCTATACGGATCATTCAGCAATTAAATACTTACTTGCCAAGAAAGATGTTAAACTGAGGTTGATTCGACGGGTACTTCTACTCCAAGAATTTGATCTAGAAATTCAAGATCGAAAGGGAGTAGAAAACCAAGTAACAGACCACTTGTCCAGATCGGAGTCGCAAGAAGGGACTTCTCCACTTATACCCATTCAAGAGACATTCCCAGACGAACACATACTCAAGGTAAATCATATCCACAATACCCCTTAGTTTGCTGATTTTGCTAACTATCTAGCTTGTGGTTTGATGCCTCTCAATAAGTCATATCAACATAAGAAAAAGTTTCTTCATGATGTGAAGTACTATTCTGGGAAGAACCATACTTGTTCAGAAAGTGTGCAGATCAAATGATCAAGAGATGCATGGTAGAAGATGAAGTACATGAGATTTTATATCATTGCCATATAGCTCTGAGTGGGGGACACTTCAGAGGTACACGTACTGCAGCCAAAGTATTACAAGCCAAATTCTTTTGGCCAACACTATTCAAAGACGTGTATGTTTACGTAAAGAGTTGTAATCGATGCCAAAGGGTTGGAAACGTCACCAACAGAAATGAGATTCCCCAAACAAACATCATTGAGGTAGAACTATTTGATGTTTAGGGTATTGACTTCCTTGGTCCTTTTTCCCTCCGTCTTTTGGTCACAAGTACATATTGGTAGTAGTAAAATATGTGTCTAAGTGGGTTGAGGCCGAGGCATATCCGAAAAACGATGCCAAGGTTGTGATGAAGTTTTTGCAGAAACATGTGTTCATAAGGTTTGGAACTCCTAGGGCTATCATTAGTGATGAGGGGTCCCATTTTGTGAACAAATGGTTGAAATGGTTACTCCAAAAATATGAAGTGGAGCACAAGGTTGCCACAGCTTACCATCCTCAGACAAATGGGCAAGTTAAACTAGCGAACAAAGAAATAAAAGGCATACTAGAGAAGGTGGTTTGTCCGAACCGATGAGACTGGTCCAAAAGGCTGGATGATGCTTTATGGGCCTATAGAACAGCATACAAGACACCTTTAGGGATGTCTGTAACACCCTTAACCCATATCCATCGCCAGATTAGGGTTATGAGGCATTACCGAACTAAACACAGCTCAGAACCGACATACATTACTAATAAATTAAACATGTTCCATAATTACTGAGTCGAACCATATAGTCCTCAACTTATACATCCGTACATATGCTTTACTTAACCAAACATAAATCAACATGATTTACCAGTTATAAAACATATACTAATCATGCTTTAGAAATCTAAACATATCCACATTATTTATTTACTCTCTTTGACGAACTCACTAATAAATATATATATAACATATCATATTACATATACTTTATATATCTATTAGCCAAACCTATTGTCTAACAATTATGGGATACATTCATTTATAAGCTTTCCTACTTGCACATATTAACCTAAGTTGAATATACCTCACGGCTAAATAGGCAAAATTATACAAATATAAACAAGCAATTCTGAACGTCCGAATTTCAAATGCAAATATGACTAGTTCATAAATTACTCACTTGTCTAACATTAGCCATTTTCCAAGCACTTTAACCGATTCAAACCATGTCAATTCCATATGCTATAATTCATGCCACAATTTCATATACAAAACCAAATTTATTAAACACATTTGATTGAATATACTTCTTTTATTATCACAAATCTATACTTATATGACCATATTTAAAATGAACTATCTTAAGTACAAATAACAACTAAAAAAAAATACATCCAATTGCATGCTAATTACCGCGCCTAAAATTACATACACATAATCAATTAATTTGCCAACAATTCATTCATTAACAAATATGTCATACTTATATATATACATATTCAATCGACCTATTATTAACCGAACATATAATCACATCATTTATCACTTCTAAACCAATTCATAATACAAATTATACATTTCAATAATGAGCCAACAAAAATCACAACTAAAACACATTCATCAACCATACCAAATTCACTTGATCCGAGTTATAACAATCTATATTTGCAAATCCTACCATAAATATATATATCAAACTTACCAAAATAAACTAATCATAAGCCATAAGTATTTCACTACTTAATGCCGAAATCATATACTAAGCACATCACATACATATATACCATGAAACATAATTTTCCATCATGAACTTACACCATGACCGAACATACAAAAACATAAGCATCATTTCTAGCCATTTCTGCATGACTTTATATTTACAATTTCAAAACCAACAAAAACAAGTACTAGCCTATACATGCCATAGGTTCGTAATTCAAGCTTTTAAAAATACTGAAATAGTAATCGATAGTGTGACGGATTTCTCTAACGATCCCCGAGCTCGTAACTAGCTTCCAAAATCTATAAAACAACGAACGAACACACACACAGTAAGCTTAAATAGCTTAGTAAGTCATAAGCAATTAAATCATTTCAATATCATACATAATTCAATTAAACTGGCCAAATCAAGAAAACCTTAACCACATATACATTTATCATGCCTGCAAATTCATATATCATCACATGAACATTAACCTTATAATGTCATTTGGCCGAATAAGAATAATCACATGTACATATAAGCAACCTTTTATAACAAATAAATTTCATATCTTCATCTCAAATACTATACTGACCTTACTTTAATAATCATTTAACTTCGTACGTATTTAAACCATTTAGCTCGTTTTCACATTCGATCATAACTCGAAATTGCCCGTTGAACCTTTTGGAATTAAATAGGATACTCGGATAACTCGAAAAGCTCGTACAATGCAAACGTCCCAGACGTGGTCTTACATGTAATCCACTATCGATGCCACTGTCCTCGACAGGGTCTTACACAAACTCATATAAGACGTCGATGTCCAAGACATGGTCTTATACATAAATCACAAATAGATGTCAGCGTCCCAAATGTGGTCTTACAAGTAATTACATATCTAAATCCTATGTAATGAGATATGTATCCTAACTATTCCTAAGATTCGTACAAGGCTTTCGTATGTCGTAATTCGATCGATTCAAACTCATAAGCAATACTCCCATGCTTAATTCAATTCGGCATATACACATACATTTTTAATAATTCAATTCGGCACTTATAAAGTATATACATTCAAAAATCGAGCAAAACACATACCCGAATTAAGCTCCCAAAGGTTTCGAATGCTTAAAGCTTCCAAAGATTTATTTATTTATTTTCTTCTTAGAATCGGCCAAGAAAGATGAACACATGCATGGCCATTTATTTTTTGTTTTATTTAATACATATTAATATACATTTTACAATTTTAACCTTATTGATTTAATTAGAAAACTATTTAATGGTTGCCTATTTTTGTCCATGCATAATTCTAATGATTAAATTACAACATAAGGACTCCATATAATAAAACCATAGCAAATAGGTACCTTTACAAATATCATGCTAATTTTGCATCTTACACAATTAAATCCTTTTAATTAAATCGAGCACACAAACGATAAAATTTTCACACGAAACTTTCACACACATAAATTAACATACTGTAGAATCCAAAAATAATATTAAAATATTTTTTGACTCGGATTTGTGGTCCCAAAACCACTATTCTGAATAGGGTCTAAACGGGGCTGTTACAATGTCACCATATAGGTTGGTTTTTGAGAAAGCCTGTCATCTACCCTTGAAGTTAGAACATAAAGCTTACTGGGCTCTCCAACAACTCAACTTGGATCTTAAGCTTGCTAAAGAGAAACGGATGCTTCAACTCAACGAGTTAGAAGAGTTTTGAATGTTCTCACGCAAGAATGCCAAACTATTCATGGAAAGACTTAAAAGATGGCATGACAAGCACATTCGAGTTCGAGAATTTGAAGCAGGTTAGCAGGTATTGTTATTCAATTCCAGATTAAGGTTATTCCCAGGTAAGTTAAAATCACGTTGGTCCGATCCATTTATGATTCACCAAGTTTTTCCATATGGAGTTGTCGAACTTCAAGGTAAGGGAGGTAATTTTCGAGTCAATGTTCAACGCTTAAAACATTACTAGGGGGATAAAATTGAGCGGGATAAAGTCTCATTCATTTTATCAGATATTTAATTTTTTTCATTTTTCTTTTTAAATAAATGATTTAGGGTATATTTTCAGGATTAGTATGTTTAAATAAATTCTATCTAGGATATTGGAAATTAAGCGGGACCGCTTGTAACCCCTTCAATCTTTCGTGGGAATTGATTTGAACATAATCTTCTGAGAAATTATTCCCTAAATGGGAAAATAAATTTTTAGTTTTTCAAATAAAAGGTTCAATTTTGATCCAAGTTTTAATTGCAACTCAATTTTCAAATTTTATTTAAGTCTAGGTACTTAATTGAATTAATTGCAACATTTGGTTACTCTTTTTGTAAATATTGAAATTAGCTATCTTTTTTGTAAATATTTTTAAAAGGTAGCTAAAATAAAATTGTTTTTAATTTAATTTTAATAAATAAGATGATAATAACTTATATATAATTATATTTATTATAATATATATTAATTAATTATCAACTTTGCATAGAATCAGGATTAGTTTAAATTAATAGCAAATAATATTTTAATATGCATCATATTAATTATTAATTTTTATTAACTTTGTATGGAATTAGGGCTTAGAATATTTTATTTTTAAATTTTTCTAAGAGTTCTAATTGAATTCCTTCCTCCCTTCACTATAAATTCCACCAATCTTTTCCACTATTCACATCACCTTAACCAACCACACCAACACCCACCATTGACACACTAGCAGCCCCAACGCATGCCAATTGCTGCTTCCAACTCTAGCTCACGCACACCAATAGCCCAGCAGCTATTTCTTGTCGCCGTACCTGCCCACACGCCCAACTCCAAAGCTGCTCACGCTAGGCCTTGCTCGACACACCTGCTTGATGCCCGCACACTTGCTCTCGTAGCAGCCTGCTGCTCTAGCATGCACCTGCCTTCATTACACCACGCTACCGCTGTTTGCTACCCAGTGGACACACCTACTCACGCCAAGGCTGCACGCTGCTACTATGTTTTGCTTCAATCCCATGCACACCTTTGCTAGCCTTGCACGCACCACACGATCAAGACCCCCTCCAACCATTCCTAAACCGACCTCTTTAGCTTTATATTTATTTTCTTTGAGTTTTTTTCCATACAAAGGTGGCAAGAAAGTTTTCTCCTAAATCTTAATTTGTTTTAATTATTTAACTCTTCAATTTATTTTGAATTGTTAATATTTTATACTAATTAAATCTTTGAGAAAATATTTGTTTCTATCTTATGTTTAGGTAAATCATGCCTCATAGAAGAACTTATGTCTCTGTCCAAATTGAAGAATCTCAAAACAAATTTCACTGTGAATAAGCCAAAGCGAGATACGATAGCATTTTCAAGAATCAACAAAAGCACCTTGAAAAAGGCTTCACACTGAAAGAAAGCAACTATATCGATTTCATGACGCGCATTTGACAAATTGTCGAAGCTCTCAATTGGGAGTTGTTTTGTGAGAAAAGATCTAGTGCAAATGAAGAGTTAGTTCGTGAATTTTATGCGAATTTGACCTAAGGAAAATTAACAGAAGTTTCTGTCCGAGGAATCAAGTTACCAATAAGCTCAAACGCTATTAATAAATTCTTTAAATTGCCTGATTTTGAAGACAACGAATATTCTTCCTTGATGAGAAATATTGAGGCTGAAAAACTATAAGAAATTCTCGAGGAACTTACAGTTCTGGGTTTTAAGTGAACTGTGTCAAATCATGGAATTCACACTTATCGCAGAGATTATTTGACACTAGTAGCGAAGGTATGGTTCTATTTCATTCAATTCAGTCTTATGCCTATTTCACATGGGACTACAATTTCATTAGAGCGAATGGACTTGTTATACTCGACTTTAACCGCAAAGACCATTGATGTGGGAAAAATCATTCTCAGAGAAATACAGAATTGTGCCGCTAGACGTTCTGGCCCAACTTATTTCCCCTTTACGATAACAATTTTGTGCTTGAAAGCTAAAATTCTTGCAAACATAAAGAAGACAAGTTATAGTTAGGGCACAATCACATATTTGGACCTCTACCGAATAGCCAAAGATTTTGTTCTGCAGCAATGAGTTGAAGAGAGCGAGGATCCCGAAGAAGATCCCACAGAGATCAAACCAATGCAGTTAGTTGAAATCCCTGATAAGGCAGAACCAATGGAACCATTAGCTGAACCTGACATGACAACCTTAACATTCAGAACTCAATTGCCTCGCCCAAATCTTCGAGATGAGTTGTCAAAATTGATGGGCATAATGCAATATATGCAGTGGGAGCAACAAGCTTACTGGAGATATTCAAAAATACGGGATGACTCAATGAGAAGCGATTTTATGAAAATATTCAATGGCCCGTTTATTTTTGTGTCTGAGTTTCCAAATTTTATATTTGAACCATGGAGTTTTAATATCGAAGAGGGAACGAAGTGATTCATGCAAAAATAAAGACGATGGAGCAAAAGATGAGTCAGATTCTGAGGGATCTGCAAATAAATAAAAAAGGGGGGATATTTACTTTATGTTATTTTCTTTCCTAGGTTTTGTTAGGATTAGGTTCTATTAGGATTTTTATTTTATTTTTGCATAATAAAACAAGAGGTGGAAATCATAAATAAAAATGAAAAAGTTTTAAATTAGAAGTGTGGCAATAGATCTATATATATGTCTAAGATTGGATCTAGAGAGAGCTTCATACTTAAGCAGTCAAATTGACTCACCTCCTCTTTTTTTGAATCCTATCTGGTTTATAGTATCTATCCACTTCTAACTATGAGGACATTGTTAATCTTAAGTTAGGGGGACCAAAAAATTGAAATTATTTCCTCTCAGAATAAATATTTCCTTTAATTATGGTTAGGTTATATTTTGTTCAAGAATTTGAATGTTTATTAAGTATGATAAACTTCAGTATGAATAAAGTTCTATTATTTCAATAATTGCATGTTAGCTGAATTATGACATAAATGTACTCTTCATAAAGTATGTAAATCATACAATAAAATTTTAGTTCCTTAGGAAAGCTAGGCATGCATGAAAGTTTAAGTCTCTAGAATTGACTTAGTAATTTCTCGAGGCAAAATCCTAGGAAGCATGGAATGTTGAAAATGATTTAGGCAACTTTTGTTTGGACCCTTTGAACCTTTGAAGTCAACCTTAATAATTTTTTATCCTTTGAAACCTAACTTTGAGACTATATGGCCTAACTTTATTTGAACCTTTGGAATATTTAGCCATCACTTTTCTCTTAATTATCTTTAAATTGTTCCAAACACTAGACTCAGTACTATTCAGAATATTCTTTGAAAATAAGTTTCGGGGAGTTGAAAAGAAGTATCAAATGCTCAAAAAAGTAAAATGCTCGTGAAAAAAAAAGAAAAAAAGAGAGAGCATATATACTCGAAAGAAATAGATGTACAAAAGAGCATGTGAAAGAAAAATAAGTTGGCTTATTGAAGGCAATTATTCTGAAGGTCCGATTCAAGCTGAGTCTAGGGTTTTTAGCCTAAATTTATTTATCTTTTACCTACCTCTAGCCTAGCCACGTTACAACCTATTTAAAAGACCTATTGATTCAAGTTTCTATGCTACCTACATTAGTGGAGAGAAATTGTTATGTTCAACATATGAAGGTATAAATTAAACTTAATGATTGCAGCTTATTCTTAAATAAGGGAATAAAATCGATTTGATAGGGGTTTAACATGCCTTTATTGATGTAATGGCCCAAATTCAAGGTTATTGGAATAGTGGTTTCGTAACCACAAATCCGATTTAAAGAGAAATTTATTTTAATATTTTTGCATGAATATTGATATGATAGGAAAATCGTATGAAAATATAGATAGAAGAATTTTACCGATTTAGTGGTTAGTTAGAAAAAAGAAATTATTGAAGAAATTGGGTAAAAACAAGGTATCGAGACCTCGATCTCATAAAATTGAGTCAAAAATATTTTTATAAATATTTATGAAGTGTTATTAATATGGTATTAAAATTTCGTTAGAAAATTTTAATGTTTGGGTAGTCAATTAAGTGAAAAGGACTAAATTGAAAAAGGTGTAAAAGTTACTAGAAGGATTAAATAGCTCAATTGTTAAATGAGGAGGGACATAAATTGCAAGTAAGCCCAAAAGAAGATATTTTGGGTGGCATACGCTGAGAAAAATCAGGAGAATTGAAGAATTAAGGGTAAAATTGGAATGTTGCAAAATTTACTTTAAAAGTTAGGACTAAAGTGGAATATCTAGAATTCTCTTTATTTTTCTGCATTCTCATCAGCCAAAAAACGTCCTAAGGGTTTCTTCAAGCTGGTTTTTCATAATTTTTGCACCAAGTGAGTTAATCCTTGCCTTTTTCTTGTAATTTTTGTGTTTCTAAGACTTTTACAACTAGGTCCTATTACTAAATTCATTAGTTTTTGATTTTATGAATGAATTTGAAAGTTGCTATGAATATGTGCTGGAAGTTTATGATGAAATAGAATGAAATTGAAGCTTTAATTTGTTTATGAGATGATTTTATTAGGTAATTTCAATAGAAATTGATTTGTAGGACTTAATTGTGAAAAAAGTTTGGAATTAAAGTCTAGTGCTAAAATTCTAATTTCCAAAGGTTATAAAGTAGTTTAAAGTGGTAGAATAAAGTGTTGGTTGAGAAAAATCAGCTCAATTGAGAGGTTAATTGAGCAGGGATGGAATTATCATTTATTGAAAGCTTAGGGAAAGAATGGTAATTAACATTATGCACTAAAACAGTTTTGGACAGCAACAGTAGTCTAACTTTGAAAAATCACCAAAAATTGTAGAGATCGAATTAGAGAATTAATAAAATATTAAATTAAATCTTATTTAGTCTAGTTTCTTATAAAAGAAACGGTGTAAGCAATGGAATTGTAAATCATGAGATATAATAGATTTTATGAGACAAGGTCAGAATGAATTCGGTTTCCCCTATTCTGACTTTGGAAAATCATTAAAAATTTTACAAAAATTATTATGAGTTATAATTTATGGTTAGAATCACTAATGAGTCTATTTTAAGAAGAAACAAATGGAAATATCATTCGAATTCTGTACAATGAGATAATTAATTTTTAGTGAAGAGAGGTCGAAACTGTCGAACAGTGAAATAGGGGAAACTTTAAAGAATAAACTGTACTTATTGGCTAAACTAAAAATTCTGAAATTTTTATGGTAAGAATATATGTGAGTCTAGTTTCAGGGAAAATTAGCGGATCTTAATTTGGAGTTCCGTAGATCAAGATATAAATAATTTAGTGACTATGACTCAGTGAGACAGCTTTGAATGCACTATAAATAATAATGGAATTATAGAGAATGTTACATATGAACATGAAAAGTATTAGATTAATGATTAAATTTATTTATTTAGATTCGGAAAATTCAAATACGAAGCAAGATCGAGGAAAAGAAAAAGTTCGGGATTAGTAGATTTTTGGTTACGAACAAGTGTCGAGGTAAGTTCGTGTAACTTGAATTATATTCTTAAATGCTTGAAATATATTTTTTCTTGATGTGAATATGATTTGGATGATTATTGTATGATAATTGATGAAGTATTGATATTCTTGATGAAATGAGAAAATAAATCTCCGTTGAATGGAAGGAAAATTTGATGGGTCTTTGAAAAGGAATTGACGGTAAAAAGGATTTAGCCCAGACGGGTGATCCTATTCTGATATAGCCCTCCCGAAGAATATGTGAAAAATGGATTTAGCCCGGACGGGTAATCCGAATTAGGGTCTGAATTTAGCCTGGACTGGTAATTCAGATCCAAGCTCATTAGAGTAATTGTCGTTGCAGGGGATTTAGCCTAGACTGGTAATCCCGACAATACTCTATGAGTTTATATTACAGGGGATTTAGCCTGGACTGGTAATCCCGCTGTAAGGATGAGGTTCGCGGGAGTGTGCTCTCTGAAATAGAAATGTGCGCACATGAATATGAATTGGCGGACCCGAATTTGTACACTAAAGTGTACATCTGAAAATTCATCGAAATTCTCGGGAATTCAACGGGATAAATATGGAAAAATAACAAGGGAATGAAAAATATGGAATTGATGAGCTCATCAATCATTTGTCTTTGTAATGAATTTATATGATGTTTACTTAACTAATGCAAAAGTTGAGTTTGTATGTGATAGGTATATGTTTATGTGAATTGGATGTGTGCTTGTGTTATTAAATGATAAGTGTATAATATGGTAAGTATAATTCTTGTTGCATGAACTTACTAAGCACAATGTGCTTACCCCGTTCTCTTTTTCCCTATTTTGTAGTGCTCGGGAGCTTGAAGGTTGGAGATTAGTCGGAGCTTTATCACACTATCAACCCATATCTTTTGGTATTTGAAAATGACTTATTTTGAAAGAATGGCATGTATAGACTAAATACCAATATTACATAGAAATGAATGTTTGTAACTTAGCTGTTGGTATGGCTAGAGTAAGTATAACTTTGAGATTTTGCGAAAAATTTCTTATGGCTTCGATTTAATATCAGTTTAGTCCCGATGTATGTTTTGGGCTTCAGAGGCCCATCCAAAGGACGTCATGACATGATTCGATAAATGAATAGTAATTAAACTCGTAATAACAAAAAAATTAATTCAGTAAAATCTGGTAATGCCTCGTATCCTATTCTGGCGACAGAAACGGGTAGGGGGTATTACAATTGAGAAACCACTTAGTCTATTTTTACTATCATAATAATTACTGAGATTAATTTGAATTATATGTATACTTAAGTAGCATAAATCTCAAAATTTTTGTTCTTGAGCATAAGTATGAATTTTTAGAAGAATGTTTTCTGAAGGAAATTTTCAAAGGTGTTTCCAAGAAATTATTTTCAATTTGTGCATTACTCGGGACGAACAATGAATTAAGTTTGGGGGTGTGGAAACATGAAAATATATAGACTTTTTCATGCCCTTTTTAACTCAAATTCATGCAATTTTGTAGTAATTCTTGTTGAAAATATAATATAATTATAAAATACTTAAATTGTACTTAAATTAGTAACATATTAAATTTTATTTAATTTTATAATAAATTTTGATTTAATTTCGACAGATTTGCACAAATGGTGAAAATTGACTTGCGGCAGACATTGCTAGAAGCACAAAACTGTGAAGCAATTTTTGAAGCATTGAGGCGAATTAATTTTCAACTTAAGACGGTCCAAATGATGAATATTAATACATAATATAATTAATTTTAATTTTAATCCAATTTATTTTGGGTTAAATAATTATTATTAATTAAATTATGAAATGAGGCTTAATTGTGCTGAACCGAAAGATTGATCCAACCGAGCAAATAAGCTGCCCAAAACCGTCTAACATGCTAACCCAATCAGATCAAATTAGCTAATTATTTTGCTTTCAATTCAGACCTTGAAGTTTTATTGAAATTGCATTCAAACCCCTCCTCTTTCTGTGCTTTTAAAGATTCACCCTAAGCTAAAATTAGCAAGTTTGAAACTTTCAAACTTACCACATGTGTGGTTGGCCAATAGGGTCTATGGTTGCTAATTTTTTGCTATTTTTAGTAGTCAATCCCACCTATAAATACCCCCTTTTCTGCTCATTTCAACAGCTCTCATTCCACACTTCTCTCTCACTTTCACTCACCCTTCTCCTTTGTTTTCCATTTTTCTTTCTTGTCCCTTCCTTACCGATTTCCCTCTTGGAAAAGAGCCATTCAACCACCTTGGGTAGCAGCATTCAAATGCTTATAGAATTCTCGATTCAACAAGAACAAGCGGAGAAGAAGGAGCGGAGCAAACTAGTCAAGTTTTGGAGAAACACCGAATTTAATTCTAGTTTCCTATCCTTTAATTTTTATTGTTTTTGTTATGAACATGTCTATGAATATTTGTTTTGTTGTTATTTTAAATTTAATTAACATGGCTTAAATTTAATTCGTGTTAGGTTGATTGCATTTCATCCACTTAAGTTATTAAAATTATGTTTGTATTGTTATAGATCTTGGTAAATTGTTTGATTAAGTAAAATCATGATTATGTTATTCTTGCCTTACAATTGTAAGGTAACTAAAGAATTAATTATTAATCGTATTGAAATTGTAATTAATTGACACAATACTTAATCAGTGCATGTTTAATCTTCTAAGGTAGCTGAGGATTAAATTAGCGACTGTATTAAACGGTACATTAGTCTTGCATAACTTGCAAGATTATTGTGATTAAACTGTTTCAATGTAGGAATATATTGTTACCTCACTTAATCTTTTACTTGCTTATTTAAATTGATTAATTGTTTGAATTGACATAGTGATATGTTCAAGAGATTAGTTAATTTAGTAAGTCTGTATGTGCTACAGTTAACAAATTACCAAGTTGCCATGAATTTATTCATAACAACATGAACATTGTTTTAGTAATATTAAGTTAAGAAATGTAATTAGTCTAACACAATTATGTTATCTTGATTAAAATCGTCTTCTGAAATGGTGCATTGGAAATTTTATTTTTATTTTATTATATTTTACTTAGTTAAATTCTAGTTTTATTAAACCCTTTTTCAAAACAAAAGATTTTCATTCACCAAAGTGTTTTTAATTGCATTTCATAAGTATTTTCTTTGCACAATCCCTGTGGGTACGATAACTCGACATTTACTTGTCACTTTATTACTTGTTGCGATTGTGTACACTTGCATATTTCCATCGTTCCAGTCATGAGATTCATGATTCTAAATAATTCTCTTTTTTGATTTTCACACATATTTTGCATTTTATTCAATATAATCCCTAAATTCGGGATGTGTATAACTTTCGATTCCTAGCTTCGGATTAAAATTCGATTTCACATTCCTTCATTAGGGATCTTATACTTTCTATCCCTAGCATAATTTCATGATGTATTTTATATTTTTTCAAATTGGTCCCTAATATTACAAAGTTAACAAACAAGCTTAACTAACTTTACAATTTAGTCATTTTTCATAATCTAAACTCAATATTTATCAAATCCAAGCCTAATTCATCAATTTATCAACGATGAAAACTTGCTAAAACTTTAAAAATTTACCAAATTGGTACATGGGCTAGCTAAATTAAGTTCCCATGACCATAAATCCATAAAAATTTAAAAAAAAGACTCGGTTTCCATACCTATTTGTTTGGCCCTTTGGCTAATTTCTATCTAGGTCCTCAAGCCTTTTCTTAATTAAAATTCTATAACGATTGGACTTTTACAAGTTAGTCCTTGAGTTTTAATTAACTATTTTATCAACTAAATTACTCAACCATTCTTCAATATATTTTTATATTAACTCCAAAAATGTTTCTATTTTATATTTACAAATTTGGTTTACGAAAATGGGGTTCCAAAACAACATTTTCTGGTACCATTGAAATCAGACCGTTATATTTTTCACTTAGACAAATAAACTCACAATTATAATTGATCATTTCCCCTTAATCCACTCAAGGAAATCAAGTTCACAAATAAAAAATTTTTAATTATAAAAATTTTAAATTAGTTTCCTAATTTGCATCTAATTTCATCAACCTAGAAAGCTATGAAATCTAAATGTTTGGAATATCACTACTAGCAATTTATATAACAGGAAAATTAAGATAACATGAAAATTGTTTTGACTTTTATGAATTAATTTAAAACAAAGTAATTTTTTATTTATACATATATTTTTTAGTACTTTCTTTATTTGTTTTAAGGTCTATGTTCGAAGTTCGTAGTTGTCCATTCCAACAATGTTTAACTAATAACTTATGACTATATATACCGATTAATTTAATAATATATTATATAAAATAATTTAATATAATTTTATAATTATCTTATTTTATGCCAAATGACACTTCTCTTAACATGACACATCTGTAATTAGTATTTAAATTATTTATTTCTCTTTACTAAATTATTAATGAATCTGATTTGTAATTAATGTTAAACAATTTTATAAAATAAAAGTAGAAATATGTGAAAATAAATGGAAGCTTGCCATAAATTCAAAGTAGGTTTTTGTATCACCCCGATACCTGACCCGATTGTCAGATCTGAGTTACAAGGTCTCACACTCGTAGCCGGAGCAACTGTGATCTTTTAAATTTGATTTTGAGAATATTAAAACAATTAAACACAAGTATAAAATGTGTATAAATCGATATTGAATCATTTTTGGGTCCTAATTGAGCTTATGAAAACTCTTTCGTTAACCCAATGACAAATTAGGACCAAATTGTAAAATTTTCAAAGTTTCAAAGTTTCAAGTTGACGTCGTGACTTCGGGGATTCCTCATTGCCACGAAACATACTGTCTTGACTCATCACGATGTTGAGAGTTCGTCATCGTAACATGACTCTCTGTCTTACCCTCGTCACGATGTTGAGGAACCTATGTCGCAATGTGAGCCCTGTTCTCTACAAAATTTGATTTCATACATTGTTCAACTAGCATATATTGCATACATAGATGCCCTTAAGGCTTCAATTGATCATTTACCTTAATTTCAACATGTTAACAACTATATAACACAACATCAACAACACTTTCATGCATAATTACTAACCATTTCAATTATTTACAATATTGATTCTCCAAAATGACCATTGAAACATTTGAAACAAATGAAACCTAGGTGTATGTCATATAACCAAAATAAGATGAGTTATACAAACTTAGTTAAGTTGAAAACGGAGGTCTGGATACTGGTTTCAATTCTCGGGGCTTCGAGAGGTACTTAAACCTGCACATGGAGAAAACAAACTGTACGCTGAGCAATAGGGCTCAGTGGTACTTTCATGATTCAAGATAATACAATTTAGTACCAATAGCATAACATAAAGTATAGAAACTTAAAATGTAATCTACATATATCAATATATATGTACATGAAAATGTGTATAACCCATTAGGTAAGTAAGTTTACTTAACCTTTCAACATTATCATTCATTTTGCACTTTTACTAATCATCTTTCAATTGCGCACATAAACAATACCTTAATTCAATCAATCTATTGTGATTTATTCCATTACTTACCTTATACTTGTCGGTTAATCCATTTTTGGAGTCTACTGACTCATCCACATTTGTTTTGGCCTATAAGGCTCAATTCATTTTTTACTTTGAATAATAAAATGCTTACTTTCCCTTTCAAATTCATATATGCACACATTCAAAATTTCAAGTATCATATTAGTTCATTTCGATATAAACAATCAAACTTATCATTGATCCCTATTAACACAACTTGGACTCTGATGGATACACAGATCATCCAATCAATACACCAAACTAGCACCGAAGTGCATTAATAGAGTAACCAAGTAAGAGAAATTGGTACGTAACATGCACACTATCGCTCGAAGCACATCCTAACATACAAAGTGCATACTAGCACATGAAGTGCATCTTGACGTACAAAGTGCATCCTGGCGCATAAGCACATAAACCCGTACACAATCCAATCCTATGACATTACAACTATATCTTACTCAGCCCGACTAATTAATAAGGTATTAACATTCAATTCATATTCCATATTCATAATTCGTCATCGACCTATCATGTAACATAACATGTTTCAACTTAATTTTATATCAATTATCATATATAAATTAATCACACCATTATCTATTCTATTCAATAGTCCTTGTTTCGATATATAATCTCAAACATAGCAATTCAATCAAAACATTTCATAATATCACAATGGAAACTTTTCATTTTATTCAATGTGATCCCTAATGTATGAAACTAACAATTAAGCTTTACAATTATGTCCTTTTCATATACTAAGCTTAATTTCTAACAATTTTACACCAATTTCATTCAATTCTCAACAATTGAAAATTTTAAAACTTTAACAATTTTACAAATTAGTACAAGATCTAGCTAAATCAAACTCTCATGACCTCAAAACTATAAAAATTAATGAAAAATGACTAGGGACTTAGAATCAAAGGCCAAAAGCTCCAAACAAACAAAAATGGTGTTTTTCTTTTAGGTTTCTTCTTTGGCCGGTTGGAGAAGATGACACTATCATCTCTCCTTCCACCAACTCTTTTTTATACTTGGTTTATTAGTTAATTAAGCTTTGTTTACTTAATTAATCATGTTTTCTTAACATTTAAATTTTCATTTTCTTAATTTAATTACTATAAGCATTGCCATCCACTAACATATAATTTAAAATGGTTTATTAACCATTTTGACCCTTTAGATAATTGTAATTTAAGTCCCAAAGCTTTAGTCTAATTAAAAATCTATATAACTAAATTTTTACAATTTAATCCCGGAGCCATAATTACTCACAATTTTGGCTAACCACTTAACCAAATTTCAATTCATCAATATTTTAACTATGTAAATATCATTATTAAATATTTTCAGGCCCGATTTATGAAAATGGAGTCCCAAATAGAGCTGCTCATGGGTCGGGCGGCCCGGCCCGGCCCGACGGCCCACCCGAAATATGGGAGGGTTTGGGTAAAAATATAGGCCCGAAATATGGGCTTGGGCAAAAAACGAGGCCCGTTTAGAAAACGGGCCGGGCCTCGGGCACCACTTTTTTGGCCCGGGCCCGGCCCGATATAATAAATATATTTATTTTTTTTAATTTTAAAATATTTTTTACATACTTTTTAAATTTTTTTTTAAATTTTAAAATATTTTTAAAATACTTTTTTTAATTTTTTAAATTTTAAAATATTTTTAAAATACTTTTTTTAATTTTTTAAATTTTAAAATATTTTTAAAATATTTTTAAAATACTTTTTTTAATTTTTTAAAATTTTTAAAATAAAAATGGGCAGGGTCGGGCCGGGCCGGGCCAGGGTTTATGATTTTTTCCCCGGGCCGGGCCTGGGCAAAATCTTAGTCCCATATTTCGGGACGGGCCGGGCCCGGGCCTAGGACCCAGGCCGAAATTTTTTTATGGGCCCGGCCCGAACTCGGCCTGGCCCGGCCCATGAGCACCTCTAGTTCCAAAATCGTCTTTTTCGACACCACTTAAAACTGGATTGTTGTAGTTTTTTTCCTTTTATGATTAAAAAACTACAAATAAAAAGTAACTTTTTTTAATATATAGACAATGTTAATTTTTTAAAACAATTTTGTATATTATTTTAACATATTTCCATAAACACTTTATCAATATTTAAAAGAAATTTTAATCTGCTTAAAATTTTTAATTAAATTATAATAAAATTATTTTTAACATTGCTAATATTTTTAACATATTTCTAACAAAATTTTTTTAAAACATAAAACTTTTTAACAAACATATTTAAAACAACTTTAAAACTTTGTTGAAATTATTGAAAATTTTACTTAAATGTCTAAAAAAGTATTAAAATGTGTTAAAAATATACTACAATTTTTAATTAAAAATGTATAAAAATTTAAAACTATTAACATAATATTTTCAAATTATTTAAAACTATTTATATTTATAATTTTTTTCAATAAAATAGTTTTTTTCAAAAACTAATTTAAATAAAAAAATTATATAAAATGTATATAGCATATTATAAAAATAATTAAATTTGTAATAATATTTAAGTGGTTTATATATTATTTAAAATATCATTATAAAAAATTACAAATGATTAAATATTATTTTTATTGATACACACAATTAACCCATACGTCTCATGTGTATGCAAATTAATTATGTACATATGTTTTTTTATTAGAGCACACTGCATACATATCAAATATTCATTAGGTGACATGATATCGTTTGAGTTGGATTTTAAATTGAACATTAAAGTCAAACTTAAGTATTAAATTGAAAAAAAAACTACTCGATACCAAATTGAACATTAAAGTCAAATTTAGATATCAAATAATATATTAAACCTTTTTTAAGTAACAAGGACATGTTTCCTCTTATATTTCTCTTTCCCATTCCCTCTTTTGCCCCCAGAAAATAAATAATTAAATAAATAAGGGCTTCTTCTTCAGATTTTTTTTAGGGTTTTTCGCTCTCTTCACGAAATTTTCTCTTTCTAAAGGGAGTCCTTAATTTTCTACTTCTCCAAGTAATATCGGGTTCGTTCTTTATTTGTTATCGTAATTGAATTATTTTTTATTATTTTCTTTCTGCTTTGAAAATTAGTTGGAATCTATTTTGCTTTCTTCGAACCCTAGGGTTTCTATTTGGCTGCTAAGAAAATAAGTAGAAGCTCTAAGAAAATAAGTAGAAGTGGAATTGAAATTTTTGCAATATTGGGAGTTGACATCAGCTCTGTGAAGAATTTTGGTATTAGACACAGTTGACTGTCCCTTTTTTTTTCTTGTTAAAAATGTGTTTCTCGTATTTTTTTATTTTAATTTCATTGTATAATTTGTAAATTTAAATAGTTTAAAACGGAATCTTTCTAGGTAGTCGCCGTGAGCAGTTTTCTTAGTTTTTATAACTTAGCCAAAAGATTTTGTAGTTGGAAAGATTTTGCTAATGTTATTGAACACTAGAAGAAACTCATTAGAAAAACCAATAGAATTGATGGACGAAACTTTGTAATTAGAGAAGGCCGTTGCTTATAAATTATAATTTATGAAGAAAATGAAAGCTATTTGGAAATTTGTTTTCAACTGACTCTACTTTGTGAGAATACTAATTACAAGACCGATGCCAAGGTCCTTGTGGGATTTTGAGTGGAGTGTAATTTCTGAAAAGGTTTTGAGAATGTGGTTGCGAATTTCATTTCTAGGAAAATTTTGAGTTGGTGTCCTATAGAAAGTCTCGGTGTATTGTGTTTCAGAAAATCAATTTTGTTGGGAGTTCAGACACATTAAAGAATTCAATGGAAGAAATGTGGAAGTTTTGCCTACTGAGGTATTGTGGTGGTTAGGACTGGAGTCTTGGTGTACTGTGTTTCGGAAAATCAATTGTGTTAGTTGGGACACATTAAGATATTCAATGGGAGAACTGTGGAAGTTTTGCCTACCTAGGTATTGTGGTGGTTAGGACTGGAGTCTTGGTGTATTGTGTTTCTGAAAATCAATTGTGTTGGGAGTTGGGACACATTAAAATATTCAATGGAAGAACAGTCGAAATTTTCCCTACTTAGGTATTGTGGTGGTTAGTGCTGGAAGTTGTCAGTAATACTAGACTTGTATTTGGGGCTATTGGTGGAGTAATATGTATCACGGTCAAGCACAATGCATGTGATCATAAATTAAGAAATTTTTTTTCTTCAAATACTAGACTTGCATTTGGGGCTATTTGGTGAAGTAATTAACCCTTCTAGCCATGCTGACAACCGCTAAGAAAAAGTTTGATGGTTGTTTAATGCTTGAAGCATGGGTTCTTAATAGAATATAATGGTTGACTGGTAGCCTTGCAAACTCTATTTTGTGGGATTTTAGGCCTCCTTGACATTTCTTTGACATGGGGAATTATTAACTATTTTGCTGGATCCTCTGAAGGATATTTTTTATTTAATTGATATATGAAATGTTGGAGAAAGGTTGACTGTAACCTGAATCATCAGTGAAATACCTTGTACTTGTCTTTCTAAACGAAATGTGAATTATCCTCTTGCATCAATGTTTCCATGAAGTATTAAGAGCTTCTAGTTTATCCTGTTTGAACTGCTAGGAGTATTTTTGAATAATGTGTATACATATATTTTCTTTTTAGTATGCTTTTCTCTGCTACCTTCCCCTCCCTTCTAAATCCACATAACTAAAAGGGTTTACTGCAGGCTATGTAAATGCTCATTAAGCAGCAAGATGAGCAACGACGTTTTTGATGGGCAGATACTGACCGAGAAACTGTCAAAACTAAACAATTCGCAACAAAGCATTGAATGTATCCTACAGTTCAAGCTTAATTAGAGGTTTGTTGTTAAGAAAATAAGAATGCTGGAATAGTCTCTCACTTTCATTAGTACTATATAATTATAATGACACTCCTGGTTATGTGAATCTGGTGTAATTCTGAAGTTCGTTATTGAAGAACATGAATCTTTTGTTTATCTTCTTCCTTTAGATAAGTGTTTCTCTCTTCATTTAAACCGGTGTTGTTAAGCCGTGTGCCTGAGCATTGTGCCTTAGCGCCTACAACAAAAGCTCTTTAAACCTTTTTGGACAAGGTGCATTTGGGGTGTGTTTGCCTTGCTTCTCAAACTAGTTTTCAAGCCATAAGCAATATTAAGCAGATAGCTTTTGAAGCCGAAAGTGTGTTTCAGATTATGTTTTTAAGCCAATCCAAAAAGCTAAAATTTCTAGCTGCCGGCTTTTGGAAAATCACATTTAAGCTAAATTGTCTATCTGTCCTCATTTTCTAGGTGCTAGCTTCCAAAAACTCTTTTTACCTTACAACATCATATCTGAAATAGTCATTTTATCTTTTCAACAGCACATTTTGACAGAAATGCTGAACGCTTAATCTTAAACCAAACTTTTCAACAGCATTTTTCAAAAGCAAACCAGCCCTTGATCAAGCACATGGTTTTTGCAAATAGACATTTTTTTGCAAGGCAGTTGGCACAAAAAGTAACACCCTGATTGGAACTCTGTTAATCTTTAATTGTACGTTAACTAATAAAAAAGGGGATATCAAGTGTTGCTTCTCAATTTTTGATTATTCAACAACAAACTTGAGATCATGGGAAGTTATGCATATTGACCAACAAAAGGAAAAAAAAGAAGGGAAATTTTGCATGCTTTGTTTGATGAGCTGAATCACTCTTTAGAGTTTATCATAATTATTCATCTTAAGCATATTATATATATAAAACATATATACAAAAACGTACACGTGTATACATTGTGTCGTAATTCACTTAGGCAAGTCCTTTTTCTTTTCTTTTTTTGCATTTGGTTTCAAGCAATATAAAGGGGTTATAGGACCTAGACTACTAGAGTGCGTCTTGCACCCTTGATAACACTGAGGTAAACATTTAATTTTACTTGTAAATTTGACTGAGAATGTATCCTGTTGTCTTGTTCCATTATGAAGTACTTTTGTGTATGTTTCCTTTGATTATGGTTTTTATAATTTTATCTGATGTGATGCTTTTAGATCTATTATATCATTTTATCCCTTAACTTTTACCACATGTTTTTGTTTTTTTCTTACTGTCTAGTCTTGGGCTGCATGAATTCCTTATTGCATGTCTGCATCAGTTGTTCCTTTCAGCAATTTGATAGCAATTTGAGATCATTGGCAGATCCATTGTTTCTGTTCTTTTTATGTTAGGAACCTTTTAGATTGTTTTGTATGTAGCTTCTTTAGATTTAGTTCATAAGGCGTTTATTGTATGAGTTCTGCTTTTGGGACATTGTTTTTATTGTGGTCGTAGGTTTTAAACAATGTTATTAATCTTGTTTGGCCATTTTGTTTTTGGTTGAAGAGAACTTTGATGTCAATTTAGGCTGTTTTATGTTGCTTATGTTCAGTTTCTTTTAGGATAAGGATTACTAGTGTACTACTTTAGTAACTCCTAGACACATTTTCTTTAAATTGAAATGAGAATGAGTTTATGTAAGTCATCCACAACAACTAATTTTTGTTTAAGATGTGCGATCTACCATTATGCCTACTGACCTTAGATTGATGCTTTTTGGAATTTCTTGGTGATTCTGATGTTATTGCCTGTTTATTTTATGGGGGGCCTGTTATTGGCATTATTGTTAAGTTTTAAATTAGTTCGAGTCTGCTCTTTTGTTTTGTCTTCAATTGAAAGTCATGTAACTAGATTTTCTGCATAGATAGCATAATGGCCTTATATATAGTAATGTGGTACTTTACAACTTTTCAACAAACTATTTTTAATTCATGGATAAGCATTATAACTACTTATAGTTCAATGTTTGGTATAGACTAAAACACTATCTGCACTATGGAAGCCTCTCAACTTGATTTGCTCAATAGATAATTCTAGTAAGAACGAATGGCTATTGGATGAAATTGAAAATTTTCCACAAAAAAATAGCATTTTCACATTGTTGCCTAATATACCTCTTGTATTTCTTATTTATTACTACGAATTGTTGTTGGCATGCATTTCCTTCACATTTCTTCAGCATTGTCTCGTTGGTGTATTACTCATCGGAAGAAGGCAAAACAGATTGTTGAAACATGGGACAAACTGTTTAACTCTTCCCAGAAAGAACGACGCGTTTCTTTTCTGTATTTGGCTAATGACATTTTGCAAAATAGTAGGCGAAAGGGAAGCGAGTTTGTAAATGAATTCTGGAAAGTTCTTCCGGTAGCTCTCAAACATGTGTATGATGATGGTGATGAGTATGGAAAGAAGGCTGTAGCCAGACTGGTAAGCTATTTATTCAGTTTTTAGCACTCTTCTCTCTGTAGCTTTTATTAGGTTATTAGCTACTTCAGGTTTTGACTACTGGTCTGGTGCTGTGATAACATTTCATTTTTAGTAGCTTCCCTCTATTATATTTCCAAGAAGTTAATGGCTTGAAAGTAAAACAATTGTTACTTTTGGTTAATTGTGCTTCCTCATGTCGCTTTCTCTTGACATGTGATGTATTTCTTTGAATGGCATCAGCAGTTTTCTACTCTGCTTTCATGTAGAACCAATTGACATAATAATCAATCTGCGCTTTGTTACTTAGTGTTATTCTTGCATTTTGTTTTCTTTTGCTTTGAAGTGTCGTTATTTAGTTCTAACGGCTATTGTAATAAATTATAGGATAGTGTAATTAGTTGTTTGGTGATAGAACTTTTTAGCCTAAATGCAAGTAGTCAAAAACTTTTATTTCTATTGGTGATTAATTCCACCAAAATAGGATTAATGATAGAATGTTTTCTTGGAAGCTCATGCAGATTATACTACCTTTGATTTGATGAATATGAGTTTGGGGTCTTTGTGGAACTATTGTCACAATTTTGCGTCTGATCTTGGTATTACTAATTGTTGCCTGTGTTTATTCCCTCTCTCCTTAAATGGCGGTGTTAACTTCCCTTGCACTACAATTATGCTGATATATGGGACACAAATAAAGTTTGGAAATTGAATAAGATAGTTTGTTTGTTTTCTAGTTTTTTACTCCATTGCTGACATAATTATCATGTATATTTGAGTATTGCTGCATTATGTTCATTGATGGGGGAAAGCTGCCCTTGTCAAAGCTTCTGAAAGTATTGTTTTTAATGTAGTATTTCTTATTTTTACAGTGGAAACTTACGTAGATATATTTTGGTAGTTATTTTTTGGATAAAGCACTAAATAAGCCTCTGAACTGTACCAAGCTTCTCAAAAAGCCCCTATCCTTTTATTTTTACCCAGATAAACCCTTAGAACCAAAAGATGTCACATGCAACCTTAATGGTCATTAAGGTCATTGCAAGCTGGCACCCTTACTGATGTGACAGATGAAATACTTTCCCGACTTGTTGATTATGACAACCATGGCTTGGTTAGAAAATTCACTTTCCATGTCAGGAAAAAAAAAATTCAATCAGCATCCGTGGCTGTAGAAATGATAGATGGCCGGTGGCATTAATTTCAAGTGATACACATGACATTGTTTGTCTCAAGATAAGGGCCTACCTGGATCCCAATTATAATAGAAGAGAAGAATGGGGGCTCATTTAGGAAAAGTGAGAAAGTTCTAGTGCTTTATTCAGTCTTTGGCTGCATCTGTTTTTGTAGATATTTTGTACTTAAGATTGCAACTCCTAGTGGTTTTAGTAGATTAATTCTTTGTTTACTGAAAGAGTGTAGTGGTTCATGCTATTTTGTTGCATTCTTTTTACAGTGGACCTATCACGTAACAAGTAACTTTCCCCTTTTTTCCCCTTTTTTTTTCGGGTTTTCCACTTTTCCTTCTGGGGTGATGGGTTTGGGGGCTTATTTGCATGATAACTGTTAGGTTGACATATGGGAAGAAAGAAAAGTTTTTGGTTCTCGAGGGCAAAATCTTAAAGATGAAATGCTTGGGAAGAATCCTGCTCCTCCTCCTCCTGCTCCTGTTGCAGTGAACAATGGAAAAGGCTCAAATCCTATCAAGATAGTGAAGAGGGATGCTCATGCAGTGAGAATTGTAAGAACTTACCTATTGAGTTCTCCTTCGTACTTTGATATCAATTTGATTCTGGCCATTTTGTTTGTATTCTTATGACTTAAGACGTTTTCTTGGTTTAATATTTTGTGATTTCGTATATGTTTCTCTTTCTTGATCTTCTTACCATCAGAAATTGGCTGTTGGAGGTCTTCCAGAAAAGATACTAACTGCATACCAATCTGTGCTCGAGGACAATCCAAGTGAGGATACTGTTTTAAACAAGTGTAATGCTGCTGTACAAAATTTGAGTAAACTAGAGGAAAATGCTGAAAGTAGTTTAGCTCAAGGTATGAGTTCTGCTATGGGATTTATTGTTGTATGCTTACATTTTATTAAGATTTTATTTTCCAGTAAAAGGAAAAGTGTACTCTCTCTCCCTGTCTCTTTGTATATGCATTTTTTTAATGTAATTTTATTGAGATTTTTCCCTATTGTAAAAAGAATACTGAAGCTGTAAGAACTAGAAGATAGAAATATATGTTAATGGGCCCTAATAATTACCTGGGGTTCTTAATTTTGGAACTGAGATCTCATGGTAAGGTGAATTACTAGTTTTGCTAGGCACACAAACTATGTTCGCTGGTCACTCATAAATCATTCTAACAAGAGGATACTTCATGTTTTTGTTCGCTTTGAGTCTACTTTTAAAATTATTTCATGTTAGCTCCAAATATTGGAACTAGAACATATTCCAGCTTAGTATAAGGCCCATCATGGGACACAGTACTTCCATCATTTTTCAGGTAGAAATGTAGGTTGTGCACTTTTCACTATTGTAAATTATTGACCAAAAGTAAAATCATATGTTATGGATGCCTTTGTGGGCAAGACAAGAAGTCAAAGCACCAAAGATGGAAAGAAGATGAATAACTTTATTTTAGTAATATTCTTAATTAGAAGAATTTATTTAGGAAGAATTTTATTGCAATTAAAAGTACTTAATTTTAGTTTCCTCAATTATAGTTTTTATTCTGCAAGTTAATTTTAGTTTCTTAGTCTATAAGAAAAATACCCTCAAACAGTTCTATTTAAGGGGACAATTCTTAGTAATAATTAAAACAAACTATTCTAATTTATAGAAGTTTATCACTCTCTTTCTTTTGAGTCTAAGGTTCGGTGCTCCCTTTGACGAGTTCTAAGTTTAGGAGCTTCCTTCGACGAGTTCCATATTTTATTCATCATAGGTTATTCTCATGATAGAAATTGCAACAAGGGAAAGGCTCTCTCAATCGGAGTGAACTTTCCTGTGAATCGTCCGGTGACTCGATCCATAACTCGTGACCTTAACATCATAGGAGTACAATTTTTGTTCTTCTCTCTTACATATATATATGTGTGTGTGTGGATATGTGTGTATGTATATATATAAGATTCATATTGCTTATTGTGTTTTAACTTCTAACCTCTCAATGGAAAAAAGTTTCACTTTATTTAAAATGCCACTGCAGTTAAAGCACTTAAGGCCTCTGAAGGTTTCTAGTGGTGATATTTGGCGTGGCTCATAAGCAGTTGCTGTTAGTTGTTAGGTTCTTTTGATTTTAATATGCTTTCTCAAAGGGATTGTCTTACTGGATTGCTTGATCATTTGTGGGAGTTTATTGTGCTGCTGCCTGGTTTTACCTAACAGACTTGGGAATGGAACATCATTAGAATCCATCCTAAGTAGTTAAAAGTCTTTTACAAGTACAATATTTAGCTTTATAATGTAACTGACCTCTGATTTCTCTCGGCACTTTGTGCTTGTATATTGTTTGCATTTGTTGAGAATGTAATGCATGATACTTCTGATTGATCCTAACCGGTCCACCAAGACAAGCAAAAAATTATTCCCTAAGAAATTATAGGAGAAATTATAGGCTTGATTTTGCATGTATAATCAAGGACTGAAATTGCCTGGTGGAGATAAAAGAAAATTGATGCATAACAATTGTTTTTTTAACTATTTTGGTGCATCCATCTGCTGATTCATTTTATCCTCTACAAATGAACTCCGATTATTATTTTATAGTGCTGTTGGTTCAGATGAGTGCCTCTAATCAATTGATTCATCTATTATAAGTGATGAAAGAGAACATATATTTGAACCTTTTTCCTGCATGGGAATTTTGTGATGAGTGTATTGTTGCAAAACAGTTTAATAGGGGATCTCTCAGTTGAGGTTGTTAACTGTTGACCATTTATTTCTTGGTAAACTGAACTTCGATGTTATTACAATATCTTGCCTTAAGTTTTGATTTACTGTGTGCTTTTAGCAACTCTAAGTGCATGTATTTGATTTCGGTTAGGGAATCAGAATGGATCTGCTTTGCTAGATGAGCTACAGCTGCAAGAAAATGCTCTCCGCCAATGTGTTGAACAACTTGAAAGCATTGAAACAACCAGGGCTGCCTTGATTTTTCAACTTAAAGAAGCACTTCAGGAACAAGTATGCTTTCATTACTATCATGTCTTCTTGAGTTGGAAATTGAGTTTGGAAACGTTTTTCCTTGTTCAGTACTCAATAATTTATAGTTTTTCAGGAATCAAAGCTGGAGCTTATTTGTAGTCAGCTTCAGGTAAGAATTGCATTCTTTGTAACAAATTGCTTGAGTTGATAATTTGCATTGAATAGATTTTAAATTTACTGGTTTTTGTCTGTTTAGATCTTCTAAAACTGCAATTTTGCAGTTTGACTTATTTGCTAATATTGGAAAGGATCACAAAAGTGACTCTCCCTAGTAACAACTGGGAACCATTTTCTGTAGATAGATGGGAATAAAACTTGTTGATGGAGTGTGTGCTAATGAATTTTTCCTAAATCCAAAGTTGTACAAAAAAGAAGTCCCATGTTATTGAATATTCAAACATTAAAAACAAAGTTTGATGTTATCCTTTTATAGATATATGGTGAAAAAAAAAATTAAAGAAGTTAAAATGAAATTCAATCAGACATTTTTCCTTAAAAAAAAGTGAATCTAAGGCTTTGCTTGGTAGAGTGGAAAGAAAATTTGGGGTAGAAACCTAAAAGGATGTATAACATAATTTTTCTTTCCATAGGTGTGCTTGGTAGGAAAGATGGAAAAAAGGAAAGAAAATTACTTTTTTCTTTCCCACATTGTTTGGTAGAGTTGAAAAATGGAAGGAAAAAATTGAAAAATGCATAATTTAGAATTAACATACACCTCTCTTTCATTTTCTCTCCGCTCATTATTCCAATTTGGAAGAATTGATTTTTATGCATTAAGATGGAAAATGTTAATCTCTCCTATTTTCTTTCCTCTCACTTTCTTCCCAACCAAGCACGCTTAAAATTTATTTTCTTTCCACTTTTCCTTCCCCTCCTTCAATCCCTCCAGTTTTCCACCCAACAAAGCACAACCTAAGTGTGCCATATGTGCATCTGACAAAATGTGCATTGCCCAATAGGTTACGAGTTGCTTATGTTGTTTGATGTTAAATTGCAGCACGTAGGAAGAAAATGACAAGAAACTGATGATGTTTGTACAGGTTGCTCGTGGTCAGATTGAGCAAGGAAGCAATTTAAGGAAGAGGCTGACTTTACCCTCTGTGCATGGCCATGTAACTACTACATCTATCCCTACAGGTGAGGCTGTAGCTGTGAGTGAACAGAACCTTCCTTCAGCTCAGCCATCTGGCACTCTACCTCAACCGCTTCTTCAACAGCCTATGATTTCATTTGCACCTTCAAAAACGACCGAAGAAGATAATAAGAAAGCAGCAGCTGCTGCTGTCGCTGCTAAGCTTGCTGCTTCAACATCTTCTGCTCAGATGCTTACATCTGTACTTTCGTCCCTTGTTGCAGAAGAAGCTGCCTCTATGAATGGTAGCTTAAAATCCGGTGGGTTCACATCAGGGTTATCAATGTTTCCTCCAGAAAAGCGCCCCAAACTTGAGAAACCAATGCCTGTATCAGATGCTTCAGACATCCCAAGCACAACTCATTTCAACCCTTTACAGCAGCAGGCAATTAACAACATGCCACTTGCACCATCAACTGGTATGCAACCAATGTCTCAAGGCAACCAGATTCAAGCTCCCTTTGCTTCTGCTCCACCTCCCCCTCTCTCTCCTGCAAATCCTTCAGGAAGTCAATATATGCAGTCAACTGGTATGATGATGGGGGTGATGCCTTACGGATATGGAGCAAACACGCTGCCACCACCTCCTCCTCTTCCCCCACATATAGCAATGAATTTAGCTAGGCCTGCTTCTCAGCCACTACAGCCTCCACAACCACCTCAGTCTCAGTCTCAGTCTTCGCAGCAGCCACAGCCACAGCCACAGTCTCAGCCTCAGCAGCAGCCGCAATCCCAGCCTCAGCAGCAGCAGCCAGCCACTGGGGGATTTTACTGGCCACCAGGTATGGGGTTTTACGGGCAAAACCCTCAGTCAACACCAGCTGTACCTCGACAGTAAGCTTTGCCTGAAAAATCATATATTATACTACTTGGAAAGGGTCATGAAAATAGTATTTTGGTATTGGATTTTAGGTCCAACCTGTCAACCGATACAACAGGTCATCAACGTTATATTTCCTTGAGAAGATTATCAAGGCTGAGTGCGGCCATGTATAATGTAAATTAGTAGAGAAGTTATAGGCATCAGTTGCGTTGTCTTAGATCTGAGCCCCATCATCCACTCCCTTAACTCATTGGCTCAACTGAGTTTCAGTTCTAATATGTTTCATGTTCCCGCAACTCTTTACTTTTAGCATTACTACATTATAGTTCAGACATAGCCTGTAAGGTGATGTACCAAAATAGCAAGGATCTGCCTTTGTCTGAGATGATGGATTTAAAGCTTAGGGGGCAGTGAAATTCTTATAAACTTTTTTTTGGGGGGGGGGGGGTGGGGGGTGGGGGTGGGTGTTGTTAGTTTTATGTAATCTACTGCTAGTTGGATGGAAGTTTTAACTTTATTCCCTTTAAAATTTACTTTAATTTTGCTCCCCCTTAAATTTAATTAAATCTCACCCTAATAATAATAAAAATGAAAGTGAGCAGGGTTAAATTTTCGTATTTCATAATTTGGAGACGAGGGTAGGGATTTTGGTCATTGAATTTGAATTCAGGTTCTGATGTCATGCAAATTTCGGTTGTTTGTGTATATAATTGATCTTTTGTTTTTTTTCCTTATTTTATTTTAAATTTCTATGTATAAGAAATTATTTAATAAATCAGGTTAAATTTGATTTAGGAGATGCAAAATTTTTTCAAGTGTACTCTATTGAATAGGAGAGAAGACACCATTATCTAGTGTTGTTTTTACTACTTTTTACAATAAAAATTGAATTTATTCAGTAATATATATATAACTAAAATTTAAAATATACAAAAAAATCTAAAACTAAATATTCTCTCAACCTTATCAATAGTAAATTTAGCCAAACCAATTATTTAATTAAAAAGTAAAGGAAAAATAAATAGGCTATCTATGGATTATACTTGAATCTCGATACTTTGTTTGTCTCTGATATTGTTTGCTAGGGTCGTGTCTAGACGAGGCACATCTTGTCTACTTCCGGTAACAAGCAGCCTCTTAACTGGTTTGGCAGTTTCCGAAGGAAAATTGTGATGCAGGCACGGCGTGTAGTGGAAATTACGCTTCTATTGGAAGGGTAGTTCGAGATCACGAGGGGAGTGGACTACTGATTTCACTCGATTTCTGTAGAGTTGTTCCGTGTTACATGTGGAACTATGGGCAATTCATGATGCCCTCCTCCTAGCGAGGGATGCAGGATTCCATCATGTGGCGCTTGAAAATAGCTTGCTGGCTATCCAAATGATTCATGAGTCTGATGATTATGTCAACTCCATTGCTTTGGACCTGTCGATACAAGATTTTTGGAGGCAGGTCTCCTTCCATCATATTGTTAGAGACGCCAATCGAGTATCTGATACCTTGGCCAATTTATAAATCATAAATTAAGACTATTTTTCTTAAATAATAAATAAAAATATATTTATGATAATAAATTTATAATTTATTAGGATGTTATATAAAAATAAAATTCATATTACAAGGTTTAAAACATAAATACTTTCTATAATTATTAAAGTTATATTTATATTATTTAATATATTTAGTTATTATAAACTCATGAGAGGAATAAAGTTGGAAAGAAGTGGTTACTACAATGGTTTTTCTCCATCGGTACTCTTTATCTTTCAATAAAAAATTAGAAGCCAATGCTTTGAAAATATGTCATGCCATCCAAGAGGAATATAATGGTGAAATTGCACACACAAACATTGAAACATGGGTTCGGCCAAATCTTAAGAAGCCTAAGAATCGCAATATAATAGAATATCAAAATGTAGTTTAAATTCAAATAAAAATAGTAGGCTTTTAAAAAAAATGTAATATTTTATTGTTGAGTTAAGAAAATATTTGGTTTTAGAGTTTTGATTTGTTTGTATATATCAAAAATACTAAATGGTTTCATTTTTTATTATAGAAACAATGAAAATATATAATGAAAATATCAATATTTTTTAAATCAATTCAGTGGGATAGATCACTGGTTTTCAATCCTATTGGTCTATCCAGTTTAAAATAAATAAACATCTAAAAAAGTTATTAAAATTTTATAAAAACTAGTCAACCAATTTTTTAGGCGGGCTTAAATGAACAATAAAATACCGTCAATCGATTTTTTGTCTCTCTCTAAATTCAATATATTGGATGATACTCAATCTAATTGATAAACCGATCTAGTTCAAACAATATTAAGAAACATCACAAATAATTGACATTTTCTTTCTCCTATTCTATAAAGAACCTTTGCCCTACTTCAAAATAAAGTTTAATCTAATTTTTCTTGAAAATAAAAAAAAGAATACTATTTAAAGTTATTAGTCTAAAAAAATAGTAAAAAGCAAATGAATATTATTTTTAAATAAATTATTTTTAAATTGGGTAAACTATCAAAATAGTCACTTTTGTTTGCCTCAGATTATATTTTAGTCATTTGTGTTTGAAATGTTACGTTTTAGTCACTTACATTATTGTGTTGTAATATTTTAGTCACTAAGTTGTTAGTTGTTGTTAACAATGTAACTGTAAACTGACGTAACACTTTAAATCATCATTTCAAATGAAAATATTTGGACAAATTATATAATTGGTCCCTATATTTTTTTGTTTTGAGCAATTTTAATTTTTTTTCCTTTTATGTTATTTTAAATTTCCTTTTTCTTTTCTTTTCTTTTTCATTCTCTTCTATTTCCCTTTGTGTTTTCCTCCCTTCAATTATTTATGTCAACAACTGGCAATGACTGGTTGGTTCGAAAAAGAAATGAACAATGATATAAAGCAGCTTAAGATAGCATACTCAGGTGCATGATAGCCGAAGGTTCCCAAAGCACGAGTAGAGTGAAGACGAGTAGCCATGTTGGGAGCTTGGTTTGAGAGGTTAAAATTTGCAATCTTCACTTTGAAGTCTTCAAAAAGAAGGACATTGCTATATTTGACATCTTTATAGATAATCGAAGGTTGAACCTTCTCGTGCAAATATTCCAAGCCCCTTGCCACATTAACCGTAATTCTTACCTTCTGCATCTAGTCAAGAACCGGGCCCGATTGTGCCCCTTGAACTCCCTTCCTTCTTATGATTCTCAAAAGTAAGAAACAAAAAATGTCAAACTAAAGAGCTTAACCTATATGCGCGGATGTTTTAAAAAATGGAAAACATAGAAAAGTTATGTTAAGAGAAATAGAGAAGGGAGGAAAACAAAATGAGAAGCAGAAGAGAATGGAAACGAAAAGAAAGTTAAAAGAGCATAAAAGAAACAAATTAAATTGCTCAAAACAAAAAAAAATAGGGACCAATTGTATAATTTAACCAAAAATTTTTGTTTAAAATTATGATTAACGTGCCACGTAGCTTACCGTTACATCTTTAACAGAAATTAACGGCTTAGTGAGTAAAATGTTACAACACAACAATGTAAGTGACTAAAACATAATATTTCAAACATAAAAGGCTAAAATGTAATCTGAAGTAAATAAAACTGACTATTTTGATAGTTTACCCTTTTCAATTTTAAATGATGGTTAATGGAGTCTATGGTATAATGGAAAAATATTTATATTAAAAAGAAAGGGTAAATTACACCAATAGTCACTCAACTTTGATGCAGTTGACTAAATAGTCACTCTGATTTCAATTCAGTCACTCAACTTTCAAAAAATAACAAATTAGTCATTAACGTTATCAAAAAGTGACAAATCAGTCACTCATTAACATTTTTCGTTACAGGCCTAACGGGACAGGTGACGTGGCCAGTTAACTAGCTGACGTGGCAAATTTAACTTACCACGTTGGATGAGACAAAGTTTCAATTTAGTCACTCAACTTTCAAAAAATAACAAATCAGTCACTAACGTTATCGAAAAATTATATATCAGTCACTCATTAACATTTTCCGTTATAGGTCTAATGGGAAAGGTGACGTGGCCAGTAAACTAGTTGATATGGGTAGTTAACTTACCACGTTAGACAAGACAAAGTTGAGTGACTATTTTTTTTCGTCTTTCCTTTTCCGTCTTTTTAATAAATGACCCAATGTTTTTACTTTTTACGTAAATGACCCAATATGTTTATACTTCTTCTTCTTTATCCCAACAATCTCGCTGTCGCCGCCTCCATCACAACCATCTTTGGCGTCACCGTCGTTGACCTCCAAACCACCAACCTATCCTCTTTTATTCTTTTTCAACCCTCAAATAGAGGAGCCACCACAATTGGGATTCGATTGTCTTTTTCTGCTGCCCAAAGCCATTAACTCTGAAAAAACCAAATCGAAATGGGATTGCAGACAATTTTAGGTCAAACTATCAGTACCCACAACCAAACTGGTAAGGAGAAAATCCTCTAAAGCAACATTCAAGCGACTCAAGAACCAAAACAACTCGGATTTGTCTAGATCTTCATAAGATATGATGATATAAACAAAAGGGTCGTCGATTAAGCTAAACAACACTAACTCCATTGCCAACATTATCAAGTTGCATAAAACAAAATCATAAACAAAATCACAAGTGAAATTTTGGGTCCGGTCAGTGATTAACAAGATCCTAAAGTCAAAATTGGACTAGGTATTATAGCAAAAAAGGATGAGAGATAGATTAGAAGAAGAGCAGCGAAGATCCCAAAGTCAAAATTGGACTAGGTATTGTAGCAAAAGAGGATGAGATATAGATTAGAAGAAGAGCGGCGGAGATGGTCAGCAACGAAAGTTGGGGTAGAGGTGAGGTAAGCCCAGTCCTTGGAAAGGGATTTGAATCGCGTCATGGTTTTCAACTTTCTTCCTAAACAAGAAAAATTCATTCAAGGGTTTTATTTCTTTTTCTTTTTGGGTGTCTGACTTTTTGAAAGTTAGTAGGACATATTTGTTATTTTTTGAAAATTGGGTGGCTGTTTTGAAAGTTGAGTGACTGTTTTGTCATTGAGATCAAATTTGAGTGATTTTTTTGTCATTGAGATCAAAGTTGAGTGATTGTTGGTGTAATTTACCCTTATATATATTTTAGGTTCAAAATAACGCGGTGGCCGGTTAAATGCCAGGTCACTTTTCTGTTACATCTTAACGAAAAATGGTTAGAGAACTGATTTGTTATTTTTTAAAATTTGAGTGATTGAATTGAAATTAGAGTGACTATTTAGTCAACTATATCAAAGTTGAGTGACTGTTGATGTAATTTACTCAAAAAGAAATCACATTTTGAATTCATTCCTTAAACACTCCTTATCCTTTCCTTTATAAAAAAACCCCTTTAAAATAATAAACCAACTTATTAATTTCATTGAAATTAAAATAAATTAAATGATAAATAATTTCTTAATTAAAAATAAATATTCTTATTTTTTTATTTCACTTCAAATAAATCATAAGTAAAGGTGTTAATGATTGGGGTGGATATTCGGTTCTAAAGTTATTATATTTTATTGTTTTAAAATATTTTAATTTTAATTAAATTATAAAAATATAAAATATAAAATATTATTTATTATTTATTATTTATAGACAGCAAAACAAGTCGAATTAAGATGGAAATCAAAATTCAAGTTTACCCCAAAGTGAGGCAAACCACTTAGCCCTTAAAATTAGTTTCAATATATTTTAGAGTAGTAAAATTTTAAATTTTGAATATTCAATTAATCATTATTTTTCTTATGGATATGGTATGGGTATGATATGGAATAATTAGTAACAACAGTTAGCTATTTTTGTAATTCTGTTAATTTTAGTACTGTAGCAAAACACTGCGTTTTGGGACTTTAGTATTCTAATGAAAACAGTGCGTGTAAGGGGGGAATTGATCAATACTTAAAACGGTGAGTTTAGGGTTAGTAGTCATACAAGTTAAACGGGTGCGTATTGAGCTTATTTCTGTTATTGCCAGGTTGTTAAATTCTGTCCATTACTCACCTTTTTATGGACCAATCAGAGAAGGGTGAGGCAGTTATGAAATTATATATGGTTTTCTTTTTCATTTCTTCTCTTTGAATTCTCATTCTCTCTTCTTTCTATTTCTTCCTTCTTCCTTCATTTTTTTTACTCGAATCTTCTTCCCTCATCAAAGGTATCAAAGCCACACGATTCTCATGGCCAATGATGGAATCACTACGTATCTACAGAAGAACATGGGCTTGTTGCAACGTGAATTTTCTCAGCTTGATAGCAAATTGGATGCCAAGTTAGATTCATAGTTCAAGGACTTCCGCGAAGAGTTCAAAGGTGAAATCAGAAGAGAAATCAAATCTGAGCTGCATTTTTTCTTTGAGCAGTACTTTGGATCGTCATCTACTAGTGCTCACGGAATGGGTCAAGATCGAGGCAATGGACTCCTAGGAACACCCCCACCAGGGTTTCCACCTAAGGACAGTTTGGCTATGTCACCAACAACTGAGGTGGGCCACTTGGGCACTCCCTCTTGAGTTAGCATAGTAGATTCTATTGGAAAAATGTTTTAGTTACAATGTCCTCGATTTGATGGGAAAAATTTTTGAATTTGGTGGTCCAAACTAGAATAGTTTTTTTAGGCTGAGAATGTTGGTAAATCTACCTTCCAGATTGAGCATGACCATTCGAACAAGCACAGTTGAGCACTATCATGATAACTTTGTAAGTCTCTTGAACCAATTGCATTACTAGAAAGTTATGCATTAAGCATATTTGTTTACAACCATAAACCTGAGATTGGACAACATTTGAAGTTATTTAAACCCACAACCTTAATAGAAGGGTTAACAATTTCTCTTCAAATGGAGGATATTGTAAGCACTGTTCCTTAGAAGACTACTCCTATAGAGGGACACTCTAGTTACTCTAAACCCTTGTTTTCTCCTGTTAAAGCATACACCAACCTGAGAATTCTATTGCTTCAAGGGGCCATACTCCTATGGTTCCTAATAACAAAAATCCTTCTAAGGCCATCTCCCAATCTAAAACGGATGATAGAAGAAAGAAAAGGTTATGTTATTGGTGTGCATTCAAATATACACCAGGGCATAAATATGTTAAATCACAGCTATATCAACTGGTGATTGAGGCTTCCACTAAGCCAGCAAGTGAGCTCCAAATTCCTTCTCCTGAAGAGTTCCAAGACTGTCCTGTGAAGTTGGAAACCACAAAAGATGAATCTGACTTAGTAGCTCTAGTGTTGTCCTTAAATGCCCTTAATGGATCTCAAAGTCATAATATGATAAAGTTTTTAGCTAAAATTGGTCACATGGAGGCTATTATTCTTGTTAATTCTGGTGGTACTTACAACTTTGTAGATTCTAGGTTGGTGAGAAAGCTACAACTACCAGTAGATCCTACCTGCAAGCTCAAAGTAATGGTTGCTAATGGTGTGCAACTAGCAACTCAAGGGGTTTGTCGATCAATGGCCTGGGAAGCACAGGGGTATAAATTCTTCACTGAATTTATGGTTTTACCTGTTAAGGGGTGTGATTTAGTCATTGGTATCTAGTGGCTTCCATTCCTAAGGTCCATTATTTGGAATTTTTCTTCTCTGACCATGTAGTTTGAACATTTGGGGCAGACTTGTACTCTTCAAGGAATTCCCTATGGTGGTATTCAGATTTTGTCTGGTACATAGTTGTCCAAGTGTTTTAGTTTATTGGGTCAGGGTCCTACTCCAATGTTACTAACTACCACCACTCAGGTAGCTTTGTCCTTACCATTTTAGCCATTGTATTAGGATATTGAGCTGCTCCTAGTTGAGTTTGTTGATGTGTTTCAACTCCCTATAGGACTACCACCTATTAGAATGCAAGATCACATAATACCTCTTCAAAATGAATCCCAAGTGATCAAAATCAGACCTTATCAATATCCTACTGTTTAGAAGAATGAAATAAAAAGGTTTCTTTAAGAAATGCTACAAGCTGGGATAGTGAGGGATAGTAATAGTCCTTTTGCATCACCAATTGTTTTGGTGAAAAAGAAGGATGATAATTGGAAGTTATGTTTGGATTATAGACAACTCAACCAACTGACTATAAAAGACAAATTCCCAATACCAGTAATTGAGGAACTCCTTGATGAATTGGGACAAGCTGCTTATTTTTCAAAATTGGACTTGAGATTTGGTTATCATCAAATCATAATATGGGAGAGAGACATCCATAAGACAACATTTAGGACTCATGAGGGTCATTATGAGTTTCTGGTTATGCCATTTGGCTTAACCAATGCATCTTCCAGCTTTTAGTCTTTAATGAATAACATTTTTAAACATTTGTTGATGAAATCCATTCTAGTTTTTTATGGCATTTTGGTGTATTCTGCTAACTGATCAGCACATTTGAGGCATTTGAGGAAGGTTTTGAGCATTTTGAGGCAACATTAGTTGTATGTCAAGAAGGGAAGTTTTCTTTTGGTACTACTTATGTGGAGTATTTGGGGCACATAATATTTGGAGGATCAGTTTCTATAGACCCAACAAAGGTTGAAAGGGTTCTGAATTGGCCCCCACCTACTTCAGTAAAGGACTTGAGGGGATTTTTTGGGTTATCTGGATACTACAGATAATTTATAAGACATTATGGAGTATTAGCTAAGCCTTTAACAACCTTGCTAAAGAAAGAGGTTTTTTAACAGTGGTTTGACAGTGAACAAATAGCCTTTGAACAACTCAAAGCAGCAGTAACTCAAGCACCAGTACTGGTTCTACTAAATTTTAAAGAAGAGTTTTGTGTTGAGATTGATGCTTGTGGTTAGCGTTGGGAGTAGTACTACAATAGAAAGGCAAACCTATTGCTTATTTTAGTAAGGGCATAGGGATCAAGCACCAAGCTTTGTCAATCTATGACAAGGAAAATTTAGTAGTCTTGCTTGCTATCAAAAAATGGCACCCCTACTTGGTGGGCAGGCATTTTTACATCAAAACTTACCACCAAAGTCTGCGCTTTCTCTTTGACAAACAGACCATTACACCTTATCAGCAAAAATGGGTGGCCAAAATGCTTGGATATGATTACATAATCACCTATAAACAAGGGGGACATAATATAGTAGTTGGTGCACTATCCAGAAGGGATCATTCACATGAGGGCCAACTGTTACAATGTATTGGCAGCATTTCTTGGTCTGAGGTACGGGGTCAAACCATTGATTCTACTTCACTGACCCTATATTACAACAAATCTATCTAGACCTGCAACACAAGCCTCAACTTCATCTAAAGTACTTATGGGATGGAAAAATCTTAAGAAAAAAAGGGAAAGTAGTAGTGTGGTAGAATCTCGAATTGAGGAAGAATCTTTTTGATTTGTTCCATGATGAAGCTATAGGGGGACATTCAAGAGTACATGCAACCAGGTATAGAATTTCAGGGCTTTTGTATTGGAAATGCCTTTCAAAATATGTGAAACAGTGGGTGAAAGAGTGTATTGTTTGTCCAAGATGCAAGTATGACACCTCAGTATCTCTAGGGCTGTTACAACCTTTTCCCATTCCTGATCGTGCTTGGGCAGCTATGAGCTTAAACTTTGTTGAAGGCCTACTTATATCAAAAGGGAAGGACACCATTCTTGTTTTGGTTGACAAACTCACTAAATATAGACACTTTTTAGCACTGTCACACCCCTTTACTACTCTTATTGTAGCTCAACAGTACCTTGACCAAAATTACAAGCTTCATGAAGTTCCTGAATGCATCATTTCTGATAGAGATAAGGTCTTAATCAGTTTATTTTGGTAGGCTTTATTTAAATAGTTAGGGATTAAGCTTCATCCGTCCACTACATATTGTTGACACCATTTTTTTATAAAATGTGGTCGACTTGGATTTTGAAAACGAAAACGAAAACGGGAGTCGCCACCAATCCTTTTTGATAAGGTGTGATCAAATCACCTTGAAAAGTGGTTGTTTTTAATAAACTATTTAATTTTATTAAAACAACGATTTTAGTCCACGAAATTTAGAAAAATGGGTTCGGGAGTCGGTTACGTACGAGGAAGGATTAGCACCCTCGTAACGTCAAAAAATTGGTTCCTAGTTGATTAGTTAATGTGTTAATGTCGAAGATTGGAAACTTTGAAAAATCTTTAAAAAATGATCCTTGTATTAAAAAAAAACTTGAATAAGATGGATTTAGATTTAATAGGATATTTGGCTATTTGGTCGAACGAGAAATCGAAACCCAGCACGTTAGGGCACGTTCTCCCGAATTTCCAAACGCAAAATATTGCCTTACTTTGAAAGTTTAAAAGGGATATTTGGCTATTTGGTCGAACGAGAAATCGAAACCCAACACGTTGGGGCACATTTTCTCGAATTTCCAAATGTAAAATATTGCCTTACTTATAATTTTTTTCGAATTTGAATGAATATTAATGGAATATTTGAAAATAGAATACGCATTTTGATGACATTAAAAAAGAAATCATTTTTTTAAAGGGGGTCGTACATGACTAACAACAATGATGCGAAATAGGTTTAAAATAATCGTGGCATGCTATGCATCAAAGAATACACATATCGTTGGTTCTAATAAATTCCAATATTAACATGCTTTAACAAGAACAATTATGCCAATGACAATATAACCATAATAATAACAAGAACAATAACCATAATAATAAATCTAAATTTTGAAATTATTAAAGATGACAAATAAATAAATAATGAAATGATAAAGTAATAATAATGACAAGAGTAAAATACACAAACCAATATAAAAAAAGAATAATAAATAAAATATGAAATAATGTAAGTTGAACAAAAAATTGAAAATAAATAAATAATATTAAATAAAATATTAGATAAAACTGATTTTCTCTTCTTTTAAAAAAAAATAAATACATAAAATAAAATTTGAGGTTTAATAGGCCGAGGATTAAATTGAAATCGGGCTAAAACTTGGGGACAAATTCAAAAATAAGTAATAAAGTTGGGTTAGGGGCTGAAATGTAGCGCGCTTAAGACATGAGGGACTAACTAGGCAATATTTCCAGGCCAAAGCGCAATGTTTAAGCGCGGACCAAAATGAAATAGGCCAAAAATTCGTGGGGAGAAAATATAAAATAAATGAAGGTCGGATTGCATTAATGCGTAAAAGCGGAGGGGCTGAACATGCAAATAGCCCCTCCAAGCAAAAACACGCGGATCCCCTGGCGGGCCGGGTCGCGCGCCCGGGTTAGGGCCAAAGCGACGTCGTTTTGGCACCTGACCACCAGTTGCAAAACAACGCCGTTTTGTGTTTTCTATTTAAACCAAAAAATTTTTAAAAAAACTTCATTTCTCCTCTTCCATAAAAAAATCAGAAATCTCCTCCCCCCTCTCTCAACATTTCTAGAAAACAGCCCCCATCGCTGCCGTAGCGCCACATTGCCTGGTTGCCGGTGTCGCGTGAAGACGCCTCTTCGACCAGCTCTTTGAAGCACATTCAAAGGCCGAGTTCTTGAAGCGAGAAATCAGAGAGAAAAAAAGGTCCTTCGCCCTCCTCTGAGTTCAAATCCAATGACGGCGAAGGGATACCGAAGGCGGGGCTACAGGTCTATTCAGGTAACCCTTCTTCTCCCTTTTTATTTCTTTTTTATAATTTTTTTAGAAAAAAATAGATTTGAAAAGAAAAGAATGATAAAACAAATAGTAATAATAATCGATTGAAAAAAAAGCGAAGAACAACAAACTTTTTTCTTTTATTTGAGATGTTCATAAAAATGTCCAGAAAAAATGCAATGGTGAGATTTTGGTTTTTTATAGCCGAACTAAAGCTATTTTCATAATTTCTTTTGTTTTTTTTCATTTGTTTTTTCATTTTTTTGTCTACTGTCACTATTTTGTTTGTTTATTTGTTGTCTTCTCTTTCTTTGCTATTGCGTGTTGTTCTTTGTTTGCAGGTGTCAGGCTGGCGATTGGCAAGCGGCGACGGTGGCGTGTGGCGCAGGTGGAGCGGCGCTGGAGGCTGAAGACCTAGGTGCGTGGCTAAAACCTGCTGGATTTGCGAGCTAGGGTCTTTTAATTTTGTGGGCCTGTTGGGTTTGAATTGGGCTGGTCTGATTTGGACTGTTATTATTTTTTGTTTTTGTTTTGGCACTGGGCCCGGGCAAAATGGGCTCGTACAGCTGCCCCTCTTTGCTTGTTGTCGTGTAAGGAGAACAGAGCAAAGACTAAGAAAGACCAATTTTGCTCAGTCTCGCTAACTTGACTGGTTCTGGTGCTTCTCTTCTTCAAGTAGCTTCATTCTAGTCCACTGTGTCTCGTTGCTTTAATCTACCTCACTGCACTTCAAAGAGATACGGCTTGTAGCTTCAATCCACTCAGGGGACGATATTGGGGGTTTTAGTCTGCTCCACTGCAACTTCAGGAAGATAAGACTTGCATCTTCAACCTGCTCCACTGTAACTTCGGGGGGATGAGATTTGTTTCTGATCTGCTTCACTGCTAGTACAGGAAGACAAGATCTACATTCTTCAACGTATACCATTGCTGCTCAGGGAGATAGGACCAGTGGCTTAAATCTGCTTCCCTATTACCTTGGGAAGATAAGATTCCTCGTCTTCGATCTGCTCTACTACTGCTTAGGGAGATAAGATCTACAATCTTCAACCTACTTCACTGCTGCTCAGGGAGACAAGGTTGGTGGCTTAAATCTGCTCCCCACTATCTTGGAAAGATAAAATTTGCCGTCTTCGATCTGCTCCACTACTGCTTAGGGAGATAAGATCTATAATATTCAACCTACTCCACTGCTGCTCAGGGAGACAAGGCTGGTGGCTTAAATTTGCTCCCCACTATCTTGAAAATATAAGATTTGCCGTATTCGATCTGTTCCACTACTGATTAGGGAGATAAGATCTATAATCTTCAACCTACTCCACTGTTGCTCAGGGAGACAAGGCTAGTGGCTTAAATCTGCTCCCCACTATCTTGGAAAGATAAGATTTACTGTCTTCGATCTGCTCTATTACTACTTAGGGAGATAAGATCTACAATCTTCAACCTACTCCACTGCTGCTCAGGGAGTCGAGGCTGGTGGCTTAAATCTGCTCCTCACTATCTTGGAAAGAAAAGATTTACCGTCTTCGATCTGCTCCACTACTGCTTAGGGAGATAAGATCTACAATCTTCAACCTACTCCACTGCTGCTCAGGGAGATAAGGCTGGTGGCTTAAATCTGCTCCCCACTATCTTGGAAAGATAAGATTTGCCGTCTTTAATCTTCTCAACTACTTCTTAGGGAGATAAGATCTACAATCTTCAACCTACTCCACTGCTGCTCAGGAAGATAAGGTTGGTTTCTTCACCGATCTGTTCTTTAGAGAACATGACCTGAAAGAATCCATTTCATGGACCTATTTATGCCTAATGTTTAGGATGTCATGATTAGAATGAATCAAATGCTCTTAACTAGATGTGTATGAATGATATTTGCATTGAATGATATTTGTATGAATGCAGAATGTCATTTTTCGAGAATGATCCTCTTTTAATGCTTAGGTTGTCATTACTCGTCGTTCATCAAGGTTCTATCACTGATGCCTTCTTGTTTAGCCGATATCTTAACAGAAAAATCAAAGAAATAGTCGCAATTTAGACTATTCTTTCTCCAATGCCTTCAACCCTTAAGTTGGTTAGTTCTAAATAATGGTCCTGTTTCAGGTCCTCGTACTATTTAGAAGCTTTCAGAGTAATATGCAGAACTCACTCTACTCGAATATTGTCGATTCATTAATCATTATTTCGAAGAAAAATGCTTGAAAAAGATTATCACAATAGACAAGATGAAATTTTGTTGAGAACTAAGCTTGAAATGAATAAATTAATCAAGATAGCAAATTCTGCTGAGATAAGATGAAAAAGATTATCACAATGGATAAGATGAAATTTTATTGAGAGTAAAGCTCGAAATGAATAAATTAATCAAGATAGAAAATTTTGCTAAGATACAAAATGAATAAAATGAAAACAGGTGCCCCAAATATCGTAGCATGAGCTTCTCTGCACAAAACTTTTAGAGGACCCTTTGAACTCGATATGTGCTTAGAAGATTCAGAATGCTTTGTTGATGCCCCAAGATGTAGCATCCCTCCTTCTTGCTAATTCAAGCATAGTAAGACTACCACATGCTTCACCTTTGATTAAAATTTGAATTACCCTTTTTTCCAGGTTTTCAATTCAAAACCCATTTGGTCTCAAAGCGCCATTCATGGGTTTTCACTTTGGCCTCTCCTTTTCTTTTTTTAGGTGAAGTACTTATTCACTGTATCTGAATTCACAGGATTAGGTAGGCTTCTTCCATCTATCTCAGTCAAAACTAACGCTCCTCTAGAAAATGATTTCTTTACCACATATGGTCCTTCCCAGTTTGGCATCCACTTCCCTCTAAAGTCTTTTTGTATGGGAAGGATCTTCTTTAGTACCAAATCTCTTTCATGGAATTCCCTAGGGCGAACTTTCTTATTGTAAGCTCGCATTATTCGCTTTTGGTACATTTGACCATGACGGATAGCTCTTAGCCTCTTTTCTTCGACAAGGTTTAGCTGATCATATCGAGATTCGGTCCATTCTGTTTCATCCAACCTTAGCTCTGAAAAAACCCGAAGGGAAGGAATTTCAACTTCGATGGGTAAGACTGCCTCCATCCCATAGACTAAGGAGAAAGGAGTTGCCCTAGTAGAAGTCCTAACAGATGTTCTATAAGCATAAAGGGCAAATGGTAATTTTTCATGCCAATCCTTATAAGTCTCAGTCATCTTCCCCACAATCTTCTTGATGTTCTTATTAGCTGCTTCTATCGCGCCATTCATTGTTGGACGGTATGGCGATAAGTTGTGGTGCTTAATATTGAATTGGTTACAGACCTCTGCTATCGTACTGTTGTTCAAATTTAGTGCATTTTCAGATATTATCCTTTCTGGCATTCCATACCGACATATTATTTCCTTCTTTAAGAACTTGCTGACGACTGCCTTTGTGACATTGGCGTATGAAGTAGCTTTTACCCATTTAGTAAAGTAGTCATTGACTACGAAGATGAACCGATGCCCATTTGAAGCTTTTGGCGATATTGGTCCAATGACGTCCATGCCCCACATGGAAAAAGGCCATGGGAAAGTCATGACATGAAGAGGTGAGGGAGGTACATGAATTTTGTCTCCATAAATTTGGCACTTGTGGCATTTCTTGGCATACTTGATGCAGTTTCCTTCCATGGTAGACCAATAATACCCGAATCTCATGATTTGCCTTGCCATTGTGAAGCTACTGGCATGCGTTCCACAGACACCATCATGGACTTCTTTCAAGATTTGCTTGGCCTCAACAGAGTCTACACATCTTAGTAGCACCTGATCCTTTCCTTTTTTATACAGGACCTCTCCATCTAAGACGTAGTTACTAGCCAACCTTCTCAATGTTCTCTTATCATTCTCCGTTGTTTGGCATGGGTATTCACGATTCCTCACGTATCGCAATATATTTTGATACCAATGGTGATCGTCTTTTTCTTCCTCTTCATCAATGTTGCAACAAGGGACTGGAGCATCATAAATGCTCATTTGGATAGGCTTCACCTCCTCTTGTTTATTTACTTTGATCATAGAAGCCAATGTAGCTAATGCATCGGCCATCTGGTTTTTAGCTCCTGGGAGATACCAGAAGGTGATATCATCAAACTCCTCAATCAATTCGAGGACCAGCTTTCGATAACTGATCAACTTGGGATCTCTTCTCCCATTCGCCTTTGAGTTGATAGATTACTAGTGCATAATCTCCATACACCTTTAGTACTCTGATTTTGCATTCAATAGCTGTACGGATACCCTTAATGCACTCTTCGTACTCTGCCATATTGTTTGTGTAATCAAAATCTAACTTGCTGGTGAATGGATAATAATCTCCATTTGGGGATACCAAGACTGCCCCAATTCCATTGCCTATGGCATTTGAAGCTCCGTCAAAGATCAATTTCCAAACATCGCCTTCTTGGTTGTCATGTTCAGCGGTTGCCACATACATCAGATCCTCATTTGGGAAATCAAAGCTCAAAGGCTCAAAATCTTCTAAAGCTCTGCTAGCTAAAAAATCCGCTATTGCACTTCCTTTTATAGACTTTTGATTCACGCAAAGTATGTCGAATTTGGAGAGCAAGATCTACCATAGGGCCATTCTTCCATTTAGAGCAGTTGACTCCATCATGTATTTCAATGGGTCTAGTTTTGAGATTAACCAGGTTGTATGGTAAAACATGTTCTGCCTCAATCTCCGAGTCGTCCAAATCAAGGAGCAACATAACTTTTCAATTGGCGAATACCTTGTCTCACACTCGGTGAACTTCTTGCTGAGATAGTATATCGCTCTTTCTTTTCTTCTCGATTCATCATGTTGGCCAAGCACGCATCCCATGGAACTTTCGAATACTGCCAAGTACAATATTAGTGGTTTGTCTGAACAAGATGGCATCAATACTAGGGCATTGGACAAATAACACTTAATCTTGTTAAAAGTTTTCTGGCATTCTTCGTACCATATACCCGGATTGTGTTTCTTAAGAAGAAGAAAAATAGGATCACATTTCTCAGTTAACTATGAAATGAACCGAGCGATGTAATTTAATCTTCCTAGAAAACCTCTAACTTCCTTTTGGATGCGTGGCGGAGGCAGTTCTTGTATAGCTTTGAATTTGTCTGGGTCAATTTCAATCCCCTTTTTATTGACCATGAATCCTAGCAGCTTTCCTGACCTAGCCCTAAAAGTGCATTTTGCTGGGTTAAGCTTTAGCTGGTACTTTCTTAACCTTAGGAATAATTTTCTCAAAACTTGTACATGCTCTTTTTCTGTTCTAGACTTTGCAATCATATCATCGACATAGACTTCGATCTCCTTGTGCATCATGTCATGGAATAGTGTTACCATGGCTCTTTGATCTGTTGCCCCCGCATTTTTCAATCCAAATGGCATCACCTTATAACAAAACGTTCCCCACATAGTTACGAACGTACTTTTCTCCATGTCTTCAGGATGCATCTTTATCAGGTTGTATCTTGAGAAACCATCCATGGATGAGAAAAGTGAGTAACCTGCAGTGTTATCCACGAAGGCATCGATATGAGGCAGTGGGAAATTATCTTTTGGACTGGCTTTGTTCAAATCTTTGTAGTCCACGCACAGTCGCACCTTCCCATCTTTCTTTGGTACAGGGACTATGTTGGCCACCCACTCTGAATACTTGACCACCTGCAAGAATCTTGCACCGAACTGCTTTCTGACCTCTTCTTTTATTTTAAGCAAGACATCAGGCCCCATCCTTCGAAGCTTCTGTTGAACCGATTTACACCCTTCCTTTATGCGTAGTCGATGCATCACGAGATCAGTACTTAACCCGGGCATATTTTGATAAGACCATGTGAAGACATCTTTGAATTCTTTAAGTAAATCGATGATGACTTGTTTCGTCTCCGCTGCCATATCAGCGTCAATTTTCACCTCTTTTGCTTCCCCTAGGCTCACAACTTCTACTGACTCTTTATAAGGCAAAATCGGCTTTTCTTCTTGCTCTACCATTCTTCAAAAATCAAGAGAAAAGCTACAGCTTTGGTCATCTTCAAAACCCTGAGGATCTTCTATATCCATGTTTTGCTCAAAAGGGAACTCTGAGTTAGTAGCAGAACTATTCACATCATTAATATCTGGGGACCTGTTATTGTGAAGAAGGAAAGTCCAAAGAAAAAGAATCCAAGAATAATTATACGTAAAATATGATTATGAATGGAATGAAAAGAATAAAAGAATATTTGCTCAAAATGAGACTGAACGATGTATTTTTATTGAAATAAAATTTAGGACATATGTCTTTTACAAAAGATTCTTATTGCCCCCAGACTTAAGGCAACAAGTGTGTTCTGAGCATTACTCTGAATTGGCTCTAAAAGTTATAGGGATCTCTTCTTCAGTCTAGTTGTTTAGAACACTTCCAGGTTCATAAGGGCAGATGCCCAATAAGTTTTCTTCCACCATTTCCTCTTCAGATATGGCATTGATGTCCAAATTTCTTGTCATCCCTTTGGTAACTTTATTCCTCCCTTCGGGGTAGATGATTCCCCCTGAAACGAATGTCCTAGATATGTGAGGAAAGGTCATCGGTTCCCATTTGGCTTCTGCCCCGCTCAAATGCGCTCTTCTTCTCTCTCATTTTTTCTTTAATTCTTTCATCCTTTCCCTTGCGTTAGGCCTATACCTCAAACCACAACGGTCCTTTTTGTTGTCTAAGATCGATATTTTGACCTATCCTTGGAGGTTTTTTCTGAGTCCTCTTCCAGGCAATGCTCCCTTTCCAACTGTCAGCTGCAAACTCATTGTTGTAGCTTTGGATATTTTAGGTGCCGGAATTTTGCTTCCCTCGACGACAAATGTTGCGTTTACGAACTCTAATGATTGGAATGAACATTCTGTTGCTTCACTATTGGCTTCTACATATGGCGCGTCATTGATAACTGATGCAATGATGTCTTCTTCTGCACTTATAGTTACCAACCGACCCTTTGTTACCAATTTCAACTTTTGGTGAAGTGACGAACAACCCTTGCAGAATGGATCCAAGGTCTCCCAAATAAGCAATTGTAAGATGGTTTGATATCCATTACCCAAAAATCCACCTCGTATGTATTTGGACCAATCAAGAGAGGTATCTCAATTCTTCATATTACTTTCCTCTCGGTGCCATCAAATACTCTCACTATGTTCTGGCATGATTTCATGTGAGAACTGTCCACAGGCAGCCTGTTTAACGTGGACAAGGGTAAAACATTCAGTGCCGATCCGTTGTCAATGAGTACTCCCAGTAATGTGTACCCCTTGCAACGGGTAATGATGTGCAGGGCCTAAGTGGATCCCATGCCACCTGGCGAGATCTCATCATCGTTGAAAAAGATGAAATTGTCAGCACTGATGTTGTTGACTAGGCGATCTAATTTGTTCACTGTAATGTTATCAGTGACATAGGTCTCGTTTAACACCTTCATAAGCGACTTACGGTGTGTTTCTGAACTTAAGAGTAGCGCCAGTATTTATACGCGAGCCGGCTGCTTGTGAAGTTGTTCCACGACACTGTACTCACTTTGTTTGAGGAACTTCAAAAATTCCTTGGCTTCTCCCTCCGTTATTGGCTCGTTAGCAGGTAGTTCCCACTTCTCATTTCTTTGCTCAACCGCTAAAGGTTCATTTCTTGAGTTTGGGGTATCATAACGCTTCCCACTACGTGTATAGAATCCCAATTTTTATTTCCTTCTGATGTGCACACCGGGCCTTCCTCTTTTGGGAATGTCACATTGCAGTCATAATTCCAAGGTACCCTTTTGCTATCTTGATAAGGAAAAGCAACGAGTTTTTAGATAATGACCTTTGGTGGGGCTTGTGCTCTGATTTCGTAAGCCTTTGGTCGTGAAATGATTATTATCAAGCGATTAGCCCCGTAGATGCCTTCTGACGACCCTTCTTTTGAGGCGCAAATATCCTTTCCTTCGGCGTACTCAAATAACTCTAATTCTTTGTTGTTCATTAAACCTTGCACAAAGGCCTTGAATTCGTCGCATTCTTGAATTACATGCCCTTCTTAATTATGGAATGTACAATAGTTTAATGCTTCTTGGGATCTATCCTCCAAATCTGCTATGATTAATCCCTTTTCCACCATCTCTTTCCAAACCTCTTTCAACGGAGTTTTCACTTCAGCGATATTCCCCTTGATTCTCCTCACCTCATTATTGGCTAATGCGTTTACTCCCTTGTCAACATGGTTAGGTAGCGGATTGTCTGTTCCAGATGGATCATCAAATTTGATGATACCCATATCAATAAGCCTCTCAACCGACCTTTTAAAAGTAGTGCAATTTTCTATTGAATGCCCCGTGATCCCTGCATGGTATTCGCATTTAGCGTTTGAGTCATACCATTTAGGGTACGTGGGTTGTATTGGTTTTAGGTGGTGAGGGGAGACAACATGTGTATCGAATAATCTCTGGTATAGCTCCCTATATGTCATTGGAATAGGCGTAAACTGGGGCTTCTCCGTTCTTTGCCTATCATTGAACTCTTGTCTTGGTGGGCCCTGATGACCAGTAGTTATCGTCCTTGTCTGGCTTACAGCAACTGGTTTTGAATAACTCTTGCTATATGTGCTTATGTTGTTCACCTCGCTTTACTTTTTCCTTGGGGCTGGTCTTTTGGGGCTTTCCCTCACATCTATTTTACCACTTCTTATTGCATTTTCAATCATTTCACCGGACATTACCATATCCGAGAAGCTCTTGATGGCACTCCCCAACATGTGGTTGATGAATGGGGTTTTAAAAGTATTGATAAAAAGTATGGTAACCTCTTTTTCCAAAAGGGGTGGCTGGACCTGCATTGCCACCTCCCTCCATCGTTGGGCGTACTGCCTGAAACTCTCATTTTGTTTCTTCTCCATGTTCTGTAACGTGATTCTATCGAGTCTCATATCTGTCACATGACTGTATTGCTTCATAAAATCTTGCGCCAAGTCTCTTCATGAACTAACTTTAGCACGACTCAGCTGGTTGTACCACTTGGCTGTAGACCCGATCAAACTATCCTGGAAGCAGTGGATTAACAGTTGATCATTATTGACGTATCTTGTCATCCTTCAACAGAATATTGTGATATGAGCTTCAGGACAACTAGTCTCATTATACTTTTCAAACTCCGGCATCTTGAACTTAGGCGGGAGCATCAAATCAGGGACCAAACTCAGATCCTTGGCGTCAACTCCACAATGGTAGTCGGTGTTCTCCATGGCTCTAAATTTTTCCTTTAGCCATCTACATCAGTCCTCAAGTTATTTTGGAAAATCCATTCTTGCTTTTTCTATTTCTGCTACTTCATCGAGATCAGGGGCCACAAGATTGGTAAGGTTATCTCCAGGATTAGAACCCGAGCCTACTTAAAAATGCATTGATACTGAGGCACCAGCCTGATATTGTGGTCTAATATTGACAGGTATTCTTTGCAGGCACATATCTGGTTGTACCTGGGTGCTTGTCAGAGTGAAACTTGGAGGATAAACAGGGTCCTCATGATCAACCCCAGAATCAACTACAGGACTTTTTCCTTTATCATTCGCTCTAGCCAATAACTGCGCCAACTGGTTCATCATAGTTATTTGGGCTTCCAGCATGTCTTGTTGGATTTTATCCAGTCGTCCCTGCATCTGATCCTGCACCTCCTTTTGCAATTGTTCCAATCTTTCTAATCTTTGGTCCATTGCTTTTGTCTTGCGGCGGGTACCGTAATAATATATAGTTGATGAATTTTTATTGGTTTCCAGGGTAACTATCATAATTTTAATTAATTAGGCTCTCTTTTTTGAACTTTAATGCATATGATAAGATGTAATGTAGATGAATGCAAAAAGAGGCATTGATTCTAATTCAATTTCATTAGAAAAACTCGACTAGAAAATAAATTTCTTTACATAAAATGGATTACATATACGGCTTCGCCTTTATACTCAAAGCCTTAACCCTCCTAAGGAGCCAAGCTAAATCTCGACCTCGGCTCGATTTTGATTCATACTTTAAACTCAATACATCAGCTCGAACTGCTAGTGTTTGTAAATGATCAGCTATTTCCCGTACTTGAATCACGGTTTCACCCATAATGTAGTCTCTATCTCTAATCTGAGTTTGAGAATGATGGAATTGCTCTTGCCACTGCTCATTACTCCTTTCAAGAAGCTCCACTCGTAATTCAGAATTTTATAATGCATTCTCAAGCTCTCTTATCTTTCTATTCAATTCTTCAATCTTATTCAAGCTCGCCCTTAGTTCGATCACGGAATTGCGACCATGGTATAGGTGAAGTACATTTTCCAGCTCTACCACCCGAGCTCTTAATCCTGCTTTCTCATTTCAGCATTCTAACAAGCTTTTCTTCAAAGCGCTCTCTCGAGCTCGGGCGTCTTGAAATTCCCTTTTCCACTTATCAGCATTGGTCCTTTCTTCCTTGATCTCTTGTCACCACTGCTCCGACATTTTACCCAAACCGACAGTTCTCATCGACAACCGCAACTTCTTATAATCTATTTTTAGACTATCCAAATCTTCTTCAGCTTTGTTTTTCCCTTTCCTTAGTTTTTCAGCTTCTAGCTTGTGGACATCGACATCTAGTCCCAAACACATCTTTTCCTCTTCTAGCTACTCTATCTTCTTTCCCCATTCCGAACTCCTTTTTTCAAAGTCCTGTTTGATGATTTCTAATTTTGACGGAACTACTTGTAGATGCTCCTCTATAGATTGAATGCCATCTTTTACCGACCTAGGGATGCTGTCATTGACCCTTTTACTCCACCACCCACAATATTCGAGAGTTGTCATTGCTCCTAGGGTAAATCTTTTCATCTGGTGAACTTGTTTCCAAGCTTTAGAGATCTCTCGAATTTTCCTTTTGTAGTTATCATCCTTATAAGAAAATTCACACTGAGCTAGCCCTTGTGTTGTCGGTAAGAACTGTCTGGATCTATATTGTCTTAATATGAGCAAAGGGGTATATCTGACAGCTCCCCAAATTCCAAGTAAAGGGACCCAGTCGAAGTCCCCACATCGATATAGGATCTCATCGGGGACCATCTAACGAGCTTTCTATTCAACGTATCCTCTTGAAGATTTTGGAGAATCGCCATCCACTTCTCTTTCGTGATGTCGTCTCGTCTCGGTGTAGCCACTAATTCCTTTAATGGGGAATAGTTTTCTGAGAAGATTCGATAGGAGACCTTTTCCACCTTCTAAAAGTGACTATGGAACCACACTAATAGTAGTTGCGCGCATCCGATGAACCTTCCTTCACCCACTCTTCAACACGTATTCAGAAACCTGAAGGTTTCAGCCAAAATCGCTAGGACCGGTGTGACCCCCTTATCAAGCCTATCAAACAGGTCTGTCACTGCTTCATCCACATGCCCCAATGCCTTGGGGAAAATAACTAAGCCGTAAATTCTCAAGGCAAAGATGTAAACTCTATTTTTTACATCCGGATGTGCCAAGATCAGATCTTGTTAATTTTTCCATGGTATGTACTTGATGTCCCCCTTTTGCTTAATCCAGGCTGCGACCCATTGCTCACTAATTCCCGTTATGCATATTAATTTCTTCAAGAATGTCGGTACATTAAATGCTCTTGAATAGGCCTTGTCAACCTGGATCCTTGGACACCGTAGTAAGGTCGTATATTCTTCTACTGTGGGTACCAAATCTACCTTTCCAAATGTGAAACAACTGTAGGATGGATTCCAGTACAGTGCAAAGGCTCGAAATAGGCGCTTGTCTACTCTTACGTCAAGCAAATAAGGCAGATCACCATAGTTACTATAAAAGAGTTGCTTGATCTTGTTATCCCACTGATCCCATATCTCTTTTAATTCTTGCAAACTATCCTGAGTCACACTAATACGAGTGAAGTCCCATAATTCTGATGCATATCCTTTCTCGAGGCTATGACCCTTTTCTTGCTGAACTTTTTCAGACCAAACTCGAACGTCCGCATTATCTTCCACTTTACCAAGAAACTCTCTTTCCATGTTAAGCTTCTCTATTTAGATATCGAACGTTAACCAAAAACTCTTTTAGAAATGAAAATGTCATGCAATCAAAATCAAAGCAAAACAGAATAAGTTAGTATGGCACATCGAGCTAAATTCCAAAGCATGAAAAAAAATAATAAGCAAATCGCCTATTCAGGTAGCTATTAGGGTTTGGCATGGCTCTACATAGGTTAAGCTCTTAAAGCTCATTACATGCGGTTTGGTTCTAAAGTAAGGGTACTCGAACCAGCAGATTCCTCGATCCTCACCCATTATAGGCTCATATGGACCAAGTTCAGTTCAGGGGGATACATTTCCCTATGGCTGTACGGAGATGAAAATCTCACGAAGACATAGGTACGAATGTATCCCGAAAGCGATCCACTATCCTGCACGGAGGTGAAAACCTCACGAAGGACTAGTTTTTCACTCACACTTAAAAGGGTAAGATCGAACGATCATGCAATGCAATGTGTAGAGATAAAAATTTACAGTACAAAACATGATGAAAACTATAACTCAAAATAGATGAAATGCAATGAGAGGATCATATGTTAAAAATCAAAATTTTAATTTTGGACAAAAAGACAAAAATTAATCAATTTACGGCTTGACTCTCTTATTCCCCAGTGGAGTCGCCAAGCTGTTGACGCCATTTTTTTTTGTGAAAACGGGGTCGACTTGGATTTTGAAAATGAAAACAAAAATGGGAGTCGCCACCAATCCTTTTTGATAAGGTGTGATCGGGTCACCTTGAAAAGTGGTTGTTTTTAATAAACGATTTGATTTTATTAAAACAACAATTTTGGTCCACAAAATTCAGAGAAATAGGTTCGAGAGTCGATTACGTACGAGGAAGGATTAGCACCCTCGATACGCCCAAAATTTGTACCTAGTTGATTAGTTATATCTTAATGTCGAAAATTGAAAATTTTGAATAGGTTTGAAATACGATCCTTTATTTTAAAAACTTATATAAATCAAGTTACTCGTGAAGACCCTCTCATTTAAGAAAGAGAAAATGTCACACCCAATGAGTTAGGGCATGATATTTCACTTCCCCAAAAATGAGCTTGTCCTAAAAAACTCATGCAATAAAATTTAAAAGGAGATTCAATTGTTTAAGTCAGATGAAGAAATCGCAGCCCAATACATTAGGACACAATTCTCAAAATTCTAAACATTGAATATTAGCTTTATGATTTCTTAGAAAAATCCTCATATCGAGAAAACAACGTGTCATATCCAATGCGTTAGGACACAACGTATTGAATTCCCGATAATGAGCTTTTTATTTATGTTCTTGATTAAAGAGCATTCTCGATTATTTAGAGTCAACGAAGAAAATTGGAACCCAATACGTTAGGGTTCAATCCTCTCGAATCTAAATACGAAATTTTGCTTTTTTAAAAGTCAAAACTTATGCGTCAAGATAAATTAATCTAATTTAAAATGGTAGAAATGAAACACGAGGTTAATTATGCATACAAAGCAATATTGAATACGATGGTATAAAATAATACAAGCAATAGCAACGAAAATAAGATAAATAAAAATGACAAATTAATAGCATAAAAATAACAAGTATATAAGCAAATAAAAGTAAAACATTCTTTTAAAATAATAATGAAAACGTAAATCAATAAGTAAATAAAGAAAATGAATAAAATTATAAAAATGTAACAAAGATATATGTATGTACATATATATAAAAATTATAAGATATGTATATATATTCAAGTATGCATATATATTTATGAAAGTTAAAAAATATGTACATAGATATGTATAGATATGTATATAAGTTAAAAAAATAAGTATGTATATATACATATACATGTATATGCATTAAAATATATGAATATATATACGTATGTATACGTATGTAAAAGTGTGCATCATGAAAAATATATATATATAACAAATAAAAAAATATGTACGTATATATGTTTATTATAAAAATGTATATGTATATATATAATAGAACTTGGAATTAAAAGAGTACATAGCAATAATAATAATAATAATAATAATAATAATATAATATTAGTGATGTTATGCAATAGTAATAACAATACAAACTAATTTTGAAATAAAATAACTAGAATAACAAATGACGGATCAAGTTGAAACTAAAACGAAATTTGGGGGTCTAAATCAAAGAAAAGAAAATAGAAAATGATTAAATCAGGACATGCGAAAGGAGAGGGGGCCAAACGGGAAATATTCCATGTTGATTAAACAATGCCATTTTAGAGAGGCGCGTGCACATGGCCTAAGGGCCAAATTGAAACAGAAGCAAAATTTTATGGCCAAAATTAAGTAAAATAAGGAAACTGCATTGAATATGCCGCAATATCGGATGGGCCAATTGCGCAAATGACCACATAAGCAAAAACACGCGGATCCTTCCCCCAGGGTCGGGTCACCGCGCGGGTAAGGGCCAAAACGACGTCGTTTTGGCTCTTAACCCCTATTGCAAAAACGACACCGTTTTGATTAGGGTATTTAAGTTAATTTTTTTTTAAAAAACATTCAGCCCCTCATTTAAAAAAAATGAATCCTTCCCCTCTTCTCACAAAACCCCCTTCCTACTCCGGCCTGAGGTTCCGGCGCACCTCCGCCATAGCCCCACCGGAGGCGGCGGTCGGAGGTGCAAAATCGAGTCTTTCTAGCCCCATTTGAAGCCGATCATTCCTTGGAACCCGAATTTGAGGTTGGGTTCGTTAAAAAAATGGGCCAAAACCGAAGGGAAATGGAGGAATCTATTCGTTTTCCCCATTCTCCGGCACGGCGTAGGTAAGACCTTTCTTTTGTTTCTTTGTTATTTAGTGTAAAAAGGTAAAAAATAAACAAAAAGAAAAGTAAAAAAGAGATTTGAACACAAAAAAATACCTCTGATTTCTTTTTTGCTTTTTCTTTTTTCGTTTCAAGAAAAGAAGGAAAAGAACCCCCTTTCAATTACAATATTCGGCTTTATAGCCGAAAAAAAAGAAAAAGAAAAAAGAATCTAATGTTTGCTACTGTTTCGTTGTCTGCTTCTGCTTTTTCTTTGTTGTATGTTTGCAGGTGAATGTGGCAGGCTACAAAGGCAGAGAGCAGGTGCAGATGGGACGTGACGAACGGCGGTAGTAGGTGCGCCATTTATGTTGACGACGGCTGAAGTCAGAAGACCCTAGGTGCGGCGCACCTAGGGTTTTTTTTTGCTGAAAAGTTTAGTTGGGCTGCTAGGGTTTTGTATTAGGCTAGGTTTGGGTTTGTTTGGGCCATCTGATTATTGGGTCTCTGTTTTGGGTACTGGGCCCGGGCCAAATGTGGGCTATACAACTGCCCCTCTTTGCTCGTTGTCGTGTAACGATAACAAAGCAAAGACTAAGAAAGACCAATTTTGCCCGGTCTCGTCGATTCTTGATTTGTTCTGGTGCTTCTCTTCTTCAAGTAGCCTTATTCTAGTCCACTGTGTCTTGTTGCTTCGATCCACTGTACTGCACTTCAGAGAGATATGAGTTGTATCTTCAATCTTCTTCGCAGCAACTTCAGGGGGACGAGATTCACAGTTTTAGTCTGCTCCATTGTGTCTCGTTACTTCAATCCATTCTACTGCACTTCAGAGAGATATGACTTGTAACTTCAATATTCTTTTACTGCATCTTTAAGAAAATAAAGTCTAATGCGATCTGCTCTACTGCAACTTCAGAGAGATAAGATCTGTGGCTTTAATCCGCTCCACTGCAATTTTAGGGAGATAGGATTGGCTTCTTCTGTCTGCTCTACTACAACTTCAGGGAGATAAGATTGGATGTGATCTGCTCTACTGCAACTTCAGAGAGATAAGATCTGTTGTTTTAATCCGCTCCACTGCAACTTTAGGGAGATAAGACTGGATGCGATCTGCTCTACTGCAACTTCAGAGAGATAAGATTAGTTTCTTCTGTCTGCTCCACTACTGCTTAGGGAGATAAGACTTGATGCGATTTGCTCTACTGCAACTTCAGAAAGATAATATCTGTGGTTTTAATCTGCTCCACTGCAACTTCAGGGAGATGAGATTTGTAGCCTGTCTTTAATCCGCTCCACTACTACTTAGGGAGACAGGATCTACAATTTTCAACCTACTCCACTACTGCCCAAAGAGGTAAGGCTGGTGCTTTCGATCTGCTTCACTGCCAGTACACGAAGACAAGATCTATAATCTTTGACCTACTTCACTGCTACTCAGGGAGATAGGACTGGTGGCTTAAATTTGTTTCCTACTATCTCGGGAAGATAAGATTTGCCGTCTTCGATCTGCTCCACTACTGCTTAGGTAGATAAGATCTACAATCTTCGACCTACTCCGCTGCTGCTCAGGGAGATAAGGCTGGTGTTTTCGATCTACTCCACTACTGCTTAGGGAGATAAGATCTACAATCTTCGACCTACTCCGCTGCTGCTCAGGGAGATAAGGCTGGTGGCTTAAATCCACTTCCGACTATCTCGGGAAGATAAGATTCGTTGTCTTCGATCTTCTCCACTACTGCTTAGGGAGATAAGATCTACAATCTTCGACCTACACCACTTCTGCTCAGGGAGATAGGACTGGTGGCTTAAGTTTGCTTCCTAGTATCTCAGGAAGATAAGATTCGCCGTCTTCGATCTGCTCCACTACTGCTTAGGGAGATAAGATCTATAATCTTCAACCTACTCCACTACTGTTCAGGGAGATAGGACTGGTGGCTTAAATTTGCTTTCTACTATCTCGGGAAGATAAGATTCGCCGTCTTCGATCTGCTCTACTACTGCTTAGGGAGGTAAGATTTGCAATCTTCAACCTACTCCACTGCTGCTCAGGGAGATAAGGCTTGATATGATGACTTCAATCCATCCCACTGCAACTTCAGGGGTATGGGTAACTTCATTGATCTGTTCTCTAGGAAACATGACCTGCAAAATCCATTTCATGGACCTATTTATGCCTAGTGTTTAGAATAACATGATCAGAATGAATCAAATACTCCTAACTAGATGTGCACGAATGATATTTGCATGAATATAGAATGTCATGAGAATGATCCATTCTTAATGTTTGAGTTGTGATTGCTCATTATTCATTGAGGCTCCATTACCAACACGTCAGAATGCCATCTTGTTCGGCTGGTAACACTCATCTCTTCTTTAAACGGATTGCCCCCACTTTAATCTTCAAAGTTCAATCCACTGTAATCTTCAAGGTTCAATCCACTATAATTTTGGGACATAAAATTTGAACTATCTTCCTCCCACTTGTAATTTAGTAGTATAAGATCCGACTCTTTCTCAATCCTCTCCTACCATAATTTAAGGATATAGGATGTGAATCTCTTTGGCTTTACCCTTCCCAAGGTGTCGTACCAAATGTTTACGCACAATTGTAAAATTTTCTTCTCCGAGAAAAACTTTTCTTATCACTCGGTAATTATTGCTCGTTTGCTCATTGAAGCTTTGTCACCAACACGACATTTTGTCATTTTTTTCAATCCATGCTTGGACAACAAAATACAAAAGGATAGTCTTAATTTAGACTTTTCCTTCTTAGACATTTCACCCTTTAAACTTGGTGTGCTCTAAACAGTAGTCCTGTTTCAGGTTCCTGTATTATTTAGAAACTTTTAGAGTAATATGCAAAACTCCTTTTGCTTGAATATTAACAGCCCATTAATCTTTATTCCAATGGAAAATGCTTGAAAAAGATTATCACAATAGGAAAGATGAAATTTTATTGAGAGTAAAGCTCTAAACAAATAAATTAAACAGGATAACGAATTTTGCTAATATTCGAAATGAATAAGATGAAAAGGATTATCACAATGGAGAAGATGGAATTTTATTGAGAACAAAGCTCGAAATAAATAAATAATCAAGATAGCAAATTTTGCTAAGATACAAAAGGAATAAGATGAAAACAGGTGCCCTAGATATCGCAGCATGAGCTTCTCTGCATAAGCTTCTTGAGAACCCTTTTGAACTTGATATGTGTCTAGAAGTCCTAAAAGACTTTGTTGATGGCCCGAGATGTAGTGTCTCACCTTCTTGCTATTTTAGAGAGGACAAGGCCATCGCATGCCCCACCTTTGATCAAAATTTGAACTGCATATTCCTGGGTTTTCAATTCAAAACTCCTTTGGTCTTAAGGCGCCCTTGTGGGTTTTCACCTTGGCCTCTCCTCTTTTTTTTTTCTTTTCTTTTTCTTTTTTCTTTTTTTTTCTTTTTTGTTTTTTTAATTGAATTCAAACTCGTAGGGTCAGGTAAGTCCTATTAACACTTCTCCAGATAAAGCCCTCCACATAAGGTTCTTTTCAATTTGATATCCTCTTTCTTCTAAAGTCCTTTTTGTATGGAGAGGATCTTCTTCGATGCTAGGTCCCCCTCATGGAACTCTCTAAGGCGAACCTTCTTTGGTGAGCTCGCGTATTTTATTTTTGGTGCATTTGACACAGATGGATAACTTTGAACATTTCTCTTCAATCGGGATCTGATCCAACACTCGGAGAGAAGGAATCTTGACCTTAATGAGCAAAACTGCGATGAGCCAATGTGTTGCCCCGACAATAGTTTTTCCTCTCATTTTTTGTTTTATTTTTGCTCTCACTACACCATGCATTTTGGGGCGAAATGTGTTAACCTTGAACATACTGTAAACTTCTGACATCGTGCCGTTGTTCAATTTTAGTGCATTATCAGATATGCTCATTTTTGGCATTTCATACTGACATATGATTTTTCAAGAATTCGCAGACTGTTGACTTTGCGACATTAGCATATGAAGCAGCTTCTGCCTACTTAGTGAGATAATTGATGACCATAAAGATAACCGTCAAAAACCTTAGGTGAGATTGGCCCTATGACATCTGTGCCCCATATAGAGAAAGGCCATGGCTTCCATTGATTCTGTGTAAGGTAGAATCTTGTTCTTCCGTCTTTAAAAAATCAAGAGATAAGCTATAGTCCCAGTTATCTCCAAAGCCCTGAGGTTTAATCTAGACACATATCTTGCTCAAAAGGAGGTTCTGAGTCAATAGTAGTGTCGCTCATATCATTGATATCTGAAGACCTGTTATAGGGACGAAAGTAGATCCGAAGAAAAAAAGAATCTAAGAATATTTATCTGTTATGAATGGAATGGAACCAATAAAAGAATATTTGCTCAAAGTGAGAAACAAAGATGCATTTTATTGAAATAAAGATATTGAACAGAAGCCTATCTCACAAAAGGATTCTTATTGCCCCTAGGCTTAGAGCAATAAGCGTGTTTTGGACATTAATCCGAATTAGGTCTAAAAAGTACATGAATCTCTTCCGCAGTCCCATTGTTCAAAATACTCCCAAGTGTGTAAGGGAAAATGCCTGATAAATTCTCTTCCTCGGCTCCCTCTTTAGATACGTCGTTAACGTTTAAATTCCCCAACATTCATTCTGGGACTTTGACTTTTCAAAGAATTCCAACTTCTTATTATCCATTAGGCTTTGCACCAAAGTTTTGAATTCAGCGCACTCTTGGATTTCATTTCCTTCTTCTGCGTGGAACTCACAGTAGCTCCTCATACCTTTTGGTTTCTTCTCTAAATTTTGAGTGATTAATCCCATGTCTATCATTTGTTTCAAAACCCATTTCAGTAGGGTTTTTCCTTCTGCAATATTGGTTTTGGTTCTCTTTCCTCTATTCTCAACTATCGCGTTTACCCTTGGGTCTGGATGACTAGGTAACAGATTTTCTGCCACATTAGGTCCTGATAGATTGTCAAACTTTACGATGCCCATCTTGATGAACCTTTCAACTAACTTTTTAAATGTAGTGGAGTTTTCAATTGAGTGCCCTGTTATTACCGCATGAAATTCACATTGGGCATTCACATCATACCATTTCGAGAACGGAGGTTGCATGGGTTCTGAGTAGAACGGAGCTACTACACGCACATCAAACAGATTTTGATATAAATCTTTATACGTCATCGGAATGGGTGCGAACTGGAGCCTTTCTGTGTTTGGCCTAGAGTTGGATTCTCGCATTGAAGCACTTTGATAGCCAGTGGTTACGACCCTCGGCTGGCCAACAGTGAATGATTTGGAGTACCCTTTACTATGCATGCTCAAGTTATTAACTTAGTTTTTCATGTTCTTTAAGTTTGATCTTTTGACGCTTTCCCCAGCGGAGTCGCCAAGCTGTTGACACCATTTTTTTGATAAAACGGGGTCGACTTGGATTTTGAAAACGAAAACGAAAACAAGAGTCGCCACCAATCCTTTTTGATAAGGTGTGATCCGATCACCTTGAAAAGTGGTTATTTTTAATAAACTATTTAATTTTATTAAAACAACGATTTTAGTCCACGAAATTCAGAAAAATAGGTTCGGGAGTCGGTTACGCACGAGGAAGGATTAGCACCCTCGTAACGCCCAAAAATTGGTACCTAGTTGATTAGTTAATGTCTTAATGTCGAAGATTGGAAACTTTGAAAAATATTAAAAATACGATCCTTGTATTAAAAAAAACTCGAGTAAGATGGATTTAGATTTAATAGGATATTTAGCTATTTGGTCGAACGGGAAATCGAAACCCAGCACGTTAAGGCACGTTCTCTCGAATTTCCAAACGCAAAATATTGCCTTACTTTGAACTTTTTTGAATTTGAATGAATATTAATGGAATATTGGAAAATAGAATACGCATTTTGATGACATTAAAAAAGAAATCATTTTTTTAAAGGGGGTCGTACATGACTAACAACAATGATGCGAAACATGTTTAAAACAATCGTGACATGCTATGCATCAAAGAATACACATATCGTTGGTTCTAATAAATTCCAATATTAACATGCATTAACAAGAACAATTATGCCAATGACAATATAACCATAATAATGACAAGAACAATAACCATAATGATAAATCTAAAATTTGAAATTATTAAAGATGACAAACAAATAAATAATGAAATGATAAAGTAATAATAATGACAAGAGTAAAATACACAAACCAATATAAAAAAAAGAATACTAAATAAAATATGAAATAATGTAAGTTGACCAAAAAATTGAAAATAAATAAATAATATTAAATAAAATATTAGATAAAACTTATTTTTCCCATTTTTTTAAAAAAATAAATACATAAAATAAAATTTGACGTTTAATAGGCCGAGAATCAAATTGAAATCGAGCTAAAACTTGGGGCCAAATTCAAAAATAAGTAATAAAGTTGGTTTCGGGGCTGAAATGTAGCGCGCTTAAGACATGAGGGACCAACCGGACAATATTTCCAGGCCAAAGCGCAATGTTTAAGCACGGACCAAAATGAAATAGGCCGAAAATTCGTGGGGCGAAAATGTAAAATAAATGAGGGCCGGATTGCATTAATGCGTACAAGCGGAGGGACTGAAAATGAAATAGCCCCTCCAAGCAAAAACACGCGGATCCCCTGGCGGGTCGGGTCGAGCGCCCGGGTCAGGGCCAAAACGACGTCGTTTTGGCACCTGACCACCAGTTGCAAAACGGCGCCGTTTTGTGTTTGCTATTTAAACCAAAAAAATTTTAAAAAAAACTTTATTTCTCCTCTTGCATAAAAAAAATCAGAAATCTCCTCCCCCCTCTCTCAACATTTCTAGAAAACGGCCCTCATCGCCGCCGTAGAGCCACCGTGTACGGTGGCCGGCGTCGTACGAAGACGCCTTTTCGACCAGCGCTCTGAAGCGCGTTCAAAGGCCGAGTCCTTGAAGTGAGAAATCAGAGAGAAAAAAAGGTCCTTGGCCATCCCCCGAGTTCGAATCCAACGACGGCGAAGGGATACCGAAGGCGGGGCTACAGGTCGATTCAGGTAACCCTTCTTCTCCCTTTTTATTTCTTTTTTATAGTTTTTAAAAAAAATAGATTTAAAAAGAAAAGTATGATAAAAAAAGTAGTAATAATAATCGATTGAAGAAAAAGCGAAGAACAACCTTTTTTCTTTTATTTCAGATGTTCGTAAAAATGTCCAGAAAAAATACAAGGGTGAGATTTTGGTTTTTTATAGCCGAACTAAGGCTATTTTCATCATTTCTTTTGTCTTTTTTCATTTGTTTTTTTCGTTTTTTGTCTACTGTCACTATTTTGTTTGTTTATTTGTTGTCTTCTCTTTCTTTGCTATTGCGTGTTGTTCTTTGTTTGTAGGTGTCAGGCTGGCGATTGACGAGCGGCGACGGTGGTGTGTGGCGCAGGTGGAGCGACGCTGGAGGCTGAAGACCTAAGTGCGGCGCACCTAGGGTTTCTCCTTGGCTAAAACCTGCTGGATTTGCGGGCTAGGGTCTTTTAATTTTGTGGGCCTGTTGGGTTTGAATTGGGCTGGTCTGATTTGGGCTGTTGTTATTTTTTGTTTTTGTTTTGGCACTGGGCCCGGGCAAAATGGGCTCGTACACATATCACCCCCAGATTGATGGCCAAAAAGAGGTCCTAAACAGGTGCTTAAAAGGGTATTTGAGATGCATTTTAGGGGAAATGCCTTCAGATTGGGTCTTCTGGTTGCCCCTGGCAAAATGGTGGTATAATACTACTTATCATCCTGCCATTAGATCACTCCATTTGAGGCCTTGTATAGCCAAGAACCTCCTTATCATATACCCTATTTGGCAGGATCCTTTCTAGTTGCAATAGTAGATCGTGGTTTACAGTAGAGGGAGGCAACTAGGAACATAATACGATTCCATCTAAAGAGGATACAAGAGAGAATGAAATAGATGGCTGACAAGAGGCACTCTGATAGGGAATTTCAAGTAGGTGACTTGGTCTATTTGAAACTTCAACCCTATAGGCAACACTCCATCAGGAAATGGGGTAATCCGAAGTTATCTCCTCGCTATTTCGGACCCTATCTAGTAGAAGCTAAGAGGGGTAAGGTCACATGCAAACTGACTCTACCAACTGATGCTCGTATTCACTCTACCTTTCACGTGTCTCAGTTCAAAAAACACATTGGCTCAACTCCTAGTTCTACTACTTTACCCCCTGTAGATTCTAAAGGCAACCTTGTCAAGCTACCAGTTCGCATTCTTGATAGAAGGATAGTGAAACAAGGAAATCAGGCAGCTACTGAGGTGCTAGTAGAATGGACCAACATTTTTCCTAAAGATTCCACGTGGGAACGTTTGAGCGAGTTTCAGCAGAAATTTCCACTGTTTGATCCTTGAGGGCAAGGATCATCTTCGGGAGGGGACTACTTGAAATGGAATAATTAGTAGTAACGGTTAACTATTTTTTTAATTCTGTTAATTTTATTATTGTAGCAAAACACTGTGTTTTTGGAATTAGTATTCTAATGAAAATGGTGCAAGGGGAGAATTAGATCAGTACTTGAAACGGTAAGTTTAGGGTAAGTAGCCGTACAAGTTAAACAGTGCTTATTGAGCTTATTTCTGTTACTGCTCGGTTGTTAAATTCTATTCGTTACTCACTCTTTTTATGGACCAATCAGAGAAGGGTGAGGTAGTTATGAAATTACAGATGGTTTTCTTCTTCATTTCTTCTTTCTGAATTCTCGTTCTCTCTTCTCTCTGTTTCTTCCTTTTTCCTTCATATTTTTGCTCGAATCTTCTTCCCTTATCAGGGTATTGGACTTTACATACAGAGGATGCTTATGTCAGCCCCAAATTCCCTTAAATATTAGAAAGAATAAGTTGATAGAAGCACAAACTAACTAACAAAAAGTTCAATATTTAAATAATTGAAAAACTTAAATCGAGCTCAAAGTCATAAAAATCTAGAGCTTATTTGTTAAACTAATAGGATCACATGACAAATAAAAAACCCATTTTGTAATAAGAAAAAAAAAGCTTCAACATAATTCATACACTATGTACAAAACGTGAGTTACTAACATCCCTAACAAATAAGAGACATTATATCAATCAATGAATTAACAAAATGGATGTAAAATAAAGGTAGACAGACAACGGACAACTCAGAAACTCAATAACATATACTAAAGCTCGAGTTTACCTCAAATATGATCTCTTCATTCCTCCATTATCATCTCTTACCTTGCTTATCTTTTGTTATTCATACACTAACTTAAGCAATGAGAAGCTCTCAAAGCTGAAATTCTGGGCCTCTTAATTTACTTTGTTTTACAGATCACAAGCCCACAAGCGGATCCACAGCTGGCCTCAACAATTAGTATGAGAATAATCATTATTAATTAAAATTGGAATTTAGAAGAATCGCTTCCCCCTCCAACTCAAACGTCCTAACGACCAGGAAGGAACTCTAATAACAATATATAAAGGACACATACCGGAGGGGAGGGATTGAAATAATAGAGTTTCAAATTTCTTAAAGCTCTGTTATTTCCTTATTTACTAACCTACCTTTTATTGTTTCTTTCTTTCTTTCTTCGGGGGTTTACCAGCTTTCCTTACACTTCTGGGTTTCCTCTTACTCTACGTTAAGGCCTTCTCCAAATTCGATTTCAATATTCCTGTAAGTTTTCTTTTCTTTTTTATCCGTTTTGGATGCAAATTTTAAACCTAATTTGAAATTTTCAATAGAATTTTGATGCCGAAATTGGATGTTTTTCTTCGTCATTTGAATTTCTGATTGCTTGCTTAATTTTTGTAATATAGCAGTTTTGAGATCCAAATTGGTGACTAATTTTAAATTTGGAAGAGTATTGTGTTGCCAACCATTTTCATTGCTAATTCAAAATTTGCATAGTTGCTTGTTTAATCTATTTTAGCAGTTCGGGGGATTTTGATATATATTTTGTTCCTTTTTTTTTCAAAAAAAGAAAGAATTTGTTAGGGTTTAAGGAAGAATTGGTGCAAATCTTGAGCTGTAATTAATGAGGCCTGGTGCCTTGCGAAGGCGGCTTGATCATGGGGACGTTGGCAGGATGAGCAATGGAAATTATATGATGACGGGATTACATGGTTTAGATGAACCTTTGTTAGGGAATCGTGATTACGATGGCAGGCATTCAGAGGTGATTATGCCATTGCTTATTTTAATTAAGCTTTATTGCAAGAAAGGGGAGAAAGAGTACTGCTAACATTAAATTTACCTTCTCCGATATGTTACAGGGGAAAACGCCAGAGTGTATTTGGGTTGAAGGGCAATGGAAGGAGCATTTACATTGGGCGGTGCTTTTGTTCACTAACTTGATTGTGCAATGGGCACAATGGATAGGTGAGATATTATCAGTGTTGTTTCTGTTTTCGGATATGAGATTTTACTGTTTGCAATGTCTATAATTGCATTTTCAATCTACTTGTATTATATTGCTTCTTTTGGTTGCTGGTTGTTGACTTCAAAAGTTAAACCATTAAGTTAGCCAGTTACTAATCTGTTGAGCATATTGGTATATTAGATTGTTATGCATGTAAATTGCATACACTATTGTCTATATTTAAATATACTTATGCAACATGGGAAACTTTTTGCATTAGTTTTCTGAGTACTCCCCTCATATCTCCTAAGCATTTGCCAAAGTTTCCCTAATAGAAAGCACAGTTGTGGGAATCTCTCTATCAATGTAGTTTATAGAATCAGAAGTGCGCCACCTGTTTTGTAATTGGTGTTCTTTACTCATCACATGATTTTATAACTTCACATTCGTTCATGAATAATGGAGGGTAATTCATAGAAAGAGAATTGTATACCCAGAGGGGAAAAGTTTTAAGAGTAGAAATGGAGAAAAAATGAGTTCTAAAAGGAATTTATTCTAGTTCTTCTCTTGTTTGGTTCTCCGTGTGAACTAAAAATGACCCTATTTGGGGGCATTTTGTATGTAAATGCATCCTCAAAGATATTATACAGTTTATAGAGAAGGTTATAGTTTGATACCATATAATGAAAACTGTATCTTTTCTTTGATTATGTTTTATAAGTTGAATTGCCTGTTATCTTAGGCCAAAAGAAATAAATTGCTTGTTTTCTTGATTACTTGGTTTTTAACTGTGATTTAATGATGCATGGCACTTTAGTTATTACATTCTCTGCTTTCTTTGGCTTCTTCCTCTTTCATTTATTTTTTGGTAAGTGGGGGGAGTCTTATAGCAGTTTGGATTAGTGATAGTTCTCTTTGGCTTTTCCAGCAAACATTGTCCTTGGATCTGTATCATTTATTGCACGCATTTTACCTCTACCTTCTAACACCCAAAGTGGATCAAACTGGAAACTTCTTGAGCCTGCACTTAATCCTTTACAGGTATAATCAACAATACACTCTTTTCAATGTATTTTCCTGGATTTGAAGAACCTTTTTTATATTATTATTTTTCGAGGTGATTTTGGGGAGAGGGTGGGGAGGGTGGAGATGATAGGGGTTGGTGTGGCCATTTGGAGTTTCATGGAGGCATGCTCTGATGATCAACATATTGTTTCTCCCCCCCTTTTTTGCGGTCTCCCATTTTCCTTAAGGGGAAGTGTCAAGGAGATGTTTTTCAAACCTTTAGAAAAAGCTAGAGTGTATCAATTTTTATATTAAGATCTGGAACAATCTTTTACTGGAAATGGACCGTCTTGAGTATCTAGTCTGTGTGCCACCAATTCTGTAAATATTGGCTCTAGTCGTGGAAAATTGCTAAAATATCATTGGACTGGAGAATTCGGTAATATATTCTGATTGATCTTGAGTATTGTAAATCTAAATCAAATTCAGGCCCCAAACTTCAAGCCTGGTAGAGAATTTGCTTTTAGCTGTTACAGTTTTTAAAGACAACTTAATCCTGCATATAAAGGTAGTGGACTAGAAGATTGAGAATTTGCCTCAATGCAGGATCCTGACTGATATGGATGCGAGGAAACACCTAAAGGAAAAAAAAATCCTTCATGTTTATAGGTAGTTGGAGTTTTTAAGTTGGTTTGAGAGAGTTTGGGGAAATAATTAAAACGTAAAAGGATCCTTTCTTGTACATTTTCTTGTAAAACAGTTGATAGCACGAGTTATTTTTGCATAGATTATTCAGTTGTTTCTTTTGAAAGAGAAAACAGGAAAAAAGAAATTGTCAGTGACCTTTGCGTTTCAATTTACTATTGGTAATCTGAGGTGTATTTGTGTTTCCATTCCTTACCCTTGTAGGAAGCTAGGCTGAGAAGTCTTCAGCAAAGATTGGGAATCCCCTATGATGGATCTCGCCTGGAGCATCAAGTAGGTTTTGCTATAATCAGTGTGCTTGTGTATTTTTCAATCCTTATTTTGCTTTCACTTTTTTAATTCTTTCTGTGAATTATAGTCTGTGGAAGCACATTTGATTAAAAGAATTTGCCAATTCCAACAACTTTTCTTTTGGAGTTGAAAATGCCAATAATTATCCTTTCTAGTTTCTCTCTCCTGTAACCCCCTCCCATATACCAAATATATGAACACAAGTAAAAGATTTTTTTATCATACTTTCATTTGACTGGCAGGAAGCTCTTAAGCAATTATGGAAATTGGCTTACCCTGACAGGGAGCTTCCATCTCTTAAATCAGAGCTTTGGAAGGACATGGGATGGCAAGGTCCAGATCCTTCAACAGATTTTCGGTATACTGACTTAGCCTTAAAAACCGGTTATCTTGGTTGGGTTTTCTTTCCTGCTTAATATATGCTTATTCTTGTTATCTCATTGCTATTCGAAGGGGCGGAGGATTCATATCATTAGAGAATCTCATCTTTTTTGCCAAGAAATATCCGGTTTGTTTCCTTTCCTTAAATAACTGGATTTTGTTTTATTGATTATGATCTAGCTCATGGAGCATTTGGGAACTGCTCTACCTATATTTCTTGTTTATTTTAGTTTATTAGCATGTACCAAACAATGAAATGATCATGTTTTAATCAGCATGAACTACAGACACGGTTGGTCAAATTCTGATTTGGTCCTTCCGTGAACAGCAATCTTTCCAGAGGTTGTTGCACAAACAAGATGGGAATAGATCTGAATGGGAATATCCATTTGCTGTAGCTGGCATCAATATTTCATTTATGTTGGTACAGATGTTGGATCTGCAATCAGGTAATGGAAATTTAGAACTGCTTAGATGTTGAATTCTCAATACCACCTTTAGATGCTAAGATATTTTGCTGGCATTACTCGAACAAAGGCATTAACTCTTTGTTTTACTGACGAGAAAAGTACTGGAATCTTAACCTTATAACGAATAAAGTAAATTAATCTGCTGCCTTGACTTGGTGCTGAATTTTACTAATGTAATAATGTTTTACCTGCAGGGAAACCATCTTCTAGGGCTGGGAGACGATTTTTGGAACTACTTGCAGAAGATGAAATGGCATTCGACGATCTTTATTGTGTGACCTTTCAGATGATGGATGCACAATGGCTTGTGAAACGGGCTTCATACATGGAATTCAACGTAAACCATTCTCATGAATGATCCTACTTTTGTAATTCCATGACTTTCCTCTGCATTCCTGCATTGTTCATTCTATATTCTGTCTTCTTCTTTTTCCAGGAAATTCTGAAGTCTACAAGAACACGGTTAGAGCACGAACTTTCACTTGAAAGTGTCTCCAGAGTGAAAGATTTACCTGCATATAGTCTGTTAAAAAGGTAATTATGATCTTGAATCCAATACAGACATTTGTTTTCATCATTTACAGAATCGCTGTCATATATATTTCCTTTAATAAACTGATGGAAATTATATATTCGTTATGAAATTCAAGTATAGCTGCGGAATACGATAACCACTCTGCTTCATAGTTTGCATAATAAGGCTGAGTCATTCCCCATAATCTGGATAATATAGACGACAATGTGGATCAATGGAACAATTTTTGCATCAAAACACCAATTATCATATACGCCCTCTAGGCTGTAATATCCAGAGAACATAACAATGCATGAGATAGGAAATTTAAGTTTTGATAAGTCTGCTCCACTTCGAAAGAAGAAAAAGAAAACTACAGTTATATTTGCGTTGAGTATATGTTTGATGTGAATACTTAGTTAATTAATGATTTTTTTTAAAAAATTTTGGGAGTATTATATTTTACATTAGCTTTTTAAATCTATATATTTTTCATATATTTGAATTTTACTTTTATTTTAAGTAAATTATACAAATGACCACTCAACTATGCTCACGTTCCTGTTTTGATCACCCAACTTTAAAAATTTTTAAATTAGACACTAAACTTTGTATTCATTCTTGTTTTAATCACTCGTCATTAAATTGATAACGAAAATAATGGCATGATCTTTTTTTAATTGTGTGTAATAACACTTCCTCAATACTTGCATGATCTATTAATTTGATCTTAATTTTAAATAATTCAATAAATTTAACTTTTCACATTACAAATTCTATCAATTTGATCTTTAAATATTCTAACTAAACTTTTCAAGTTTTAAAACAAAGCCACTTCACATCTATAAGTTTGTAAAACCCAAAAAAAAAAACAAAAACCTTCTCTAATTATGCAAATATAACATATTTGTAATAAATAACACATGCAAATATATTATTGCTTATAAACCAAACAATCAGATCACCATTGAACATCCAAATCCAAAGAAAAAGCTTATGAAACACAAGATCTACTAGTAGGTACTAATTAATTCAATAAAATCCAGAGTAATTAACACCAAAGTTGATCTTCTTTATGGATGATTTAGCGGACAAAATAAAACCAATTAACAACAACAAATTCTATTTTTTTTTTCAATTTTTCGAGCAGCAAAGAACCCATCTTTGAGCTCATGGATTAAATTGGGTAACCATTAGATACAAAAACAAAAGAGTAAAAAAATTACATAACCCAGAAACTAAAATCCTCGTATAGTTCAATTATCAAGATACTCGTAAAGTATGTTATATTTGCTCAATTGTAGAAATGTTTTTTTCTTTTTTGGGTTTTGGAATGCCTATGTTGTCATAGCTTTCTGAAAGCTTTGATTAGGAAATGTGAGAATTAAATGGATAGAATTTATAAATGTGAATGGTTAAATTTATTATATTATTTAAAATTAGGATCAAATTAAAAGAATATGTAAGTATTGATGACTAAGTGTGTAATCAAATTGATAATATTCATGTCATTATTTACGTTATCAATTTAATGGAAGTAACCAAAACAAGAACAAATACAAAGTTTAGTGCTTAAATTGAAAATTTTAAAGTTGGGTGATCAAAACATGAACGCGGGTATAGTTTGATGACCATTTGTATAGTTTACTATTTATTTTAAGCAATCTAGCCCTCTTACTTTTTAAATTTCAAAATTCAATTCTAAATGGAAACATTTATAAAATTCTTTTGTTAAATTTATATTTATTTCAATATTACTTTTTTTGGTAAATGATTATCAAATATTTTTTTATTTCATTAATGAATTTAATTAAAAAATTTAATAGTAGTTACAAGTAAATTTGAATTTTAAAATTTAAAATTTAAAATTTAAAATTTAAAATTTAAAACTCTAAATATAAAAAAATATAATTATAAAAAAAGAGGCCTAATTTCAGGTAAATTAAGAATGAAAGATGAAGATACAAGATTAAAAAGAAAGATGATAAGATGGTTCTGACCAAGGTTGAAAGAAATTTGGACGTGACTCAATCTGAGTTGCTTCAATTCATTGCCTTAATTTGATGAAATTATATAATTTGATTGTTTGATGTAATTTATTTGATAACTATTTTGTTTTTTTTAATAACCTATATTGACATGGAAAGATATTTTCAAATAGGAAAGTTTTTTATTTATTATAATTTGATATGGCTTTGTAAATATTTTGTTTTGTGTATCCAAGTAATATATAAACCAAACATGGTACTTTCAATTAGGTGATAAGTTTGATGGCGACAAATTGATATACCCTTTTAAGAAAATGGTAACTTTTTTTTTCCATTGTTCATTCAACCAACGCCTAAAAGAGGGAAATTGACTGCAATGTGGAAAGAAATTTGCTGTCAATACTAAATAGGTAGATACACAAAAACAAAAACAATAAGATGTATTATTAAATTAAGTTTATACATTTCCGAATAAATATTTTAGTAAGTAGTTTGAAACAATGAGATGTTTTATTAAATTAAGTTTACGCATTTTGGAATAAAGGTTTTAGTAAGTAGTTGTTATACACCTTGGCATAGGATCTAGTCACAGGTCTAGATGAGAAAGAGTTCTTTCTTCGACCTATGGTTATTCAAAAGGCAGATTCGTCCTTAGCTGAACCCTCTCCCAAAATAACGCTTGTGATAAAAATAAATTGCTTACTATTTATTTCATATTGATGCCTTTTTATAGGATGTTAATAACAAATGAAAGAGTCCTAATAGAATTCCTAACTTAGAGTTTATAAGGGAAATAAAAAACCTAATATAATAGGGAGAATAAGTAAAACTAAAGCTCTTAATAAACCTGATATAATAAAGAAATTAAATAAATCTAAAACTCTAATTTTTGTCGCTCATTTTTCCTATTCCTTTTCTGATATTGTTTCCAATAAAAACATCCACATCATTACTCCCCCTCTCGGAGTTGAGCTTGTCCTCAAGCTCAAATTCAGGATAAGCTTTGTGAAAACAATCAAATGGTTCCCAGGTGGCATCTTCTTGAGAACAACCTGCCCATTGCACTAATAGTTCCCGTCGACCTCGATTTAGCCTACTATGAATAATAGCTTGTGGAGTAGACAATGGCTTACCATCATACACTAAGGGCAAGTCTCCTACTGCATCTGATTGAGATCCCTTGTATTCTTTGAGGAAAGAAGCATGGAATACATCATGTATTTTGTTGCATAGCTTTAATCCTTGTAGAACCAGTTGAATAAGAGAGAAGTCGAGGTGGATCCCTACCATATACTAATTGGAAAGGGGTGGCCTTTAGGGCAATGTGTGTTGGAACGCCGGCACCCCTACGGCGCAGCAGAAAAATAAAATATCCGACGATTCTAACCATGAATCCATGTGTGAGGAACGAATCGGGGTGAAAAAGATTTCGAAATTACCGAATCTTTATTCTGAGTAGACAGCGACGCCTTAGCAACGAGTAATCTAATCTACTATCGAATCTAGCCGCAATCTATCATGACCCCGGCCTCTATGTAATCCACCCTGTTGACAATAAACGGAAGAATCCCAAAAACTGTTTTTGAGAAGACTTTGCTTTGACAGCTACTAGACCCAACAAGCAAAGAAAAACGGGATTTTATACCCCTTTTTAGGGTTTCTAAAAATTAAATAAATATATCAATGTTTTTAAACCGAAAATTATAATTACATTAATTATAAAAATGATTTCGGTAAACTATATATTTATTTAAATTTATATACTAACCAAATTCATGTTCTCATTATGCGTACAACAACCTTGTACATATAATGGGTTCGATATTTGATTACCTTAATTCAAGCGATAACCAAACACAATGTCAACTATGTTTTATTCCGCTCATTTCAATTATAGGGTGTGACCCTGTTGGTTCTTGTAACGTTAGCAGTAATACTAGAACGATTCCAATGTTACAAACAATGAGTGGCACCTAACAATGCATCATTGCTACCTAAGTCACAAGAAATCATGATTCAACATAACCTTTTATGATTAACCTTTCATGCAATAATCCTTAAGTTCTTTATCTCTGAATTGGACACAAGTCATGGAATAGTCACACTTGCATAGTCCATTCCATGTTCCTTGATATCTTAAGTAGACTATGATATACAAATAAGTATGACATCTCATATAAGCTTATTTGAGCATGACCATGCATTTCTAGTCTCACTCAATCAAGTGGCCTAAGATATTACTCTCATTATGTAGGAGGGACTTATCATATACCGATAAACCATATCCCTCTACACAGATCGTGGTATATCTAACATCAGCCTTTATAGAACAACCAGTTACGGTGTACGTTTGACTGTACCAAAATACACAACTCACGATGTTGGGATTATGATGATCTCAAGTCTGAGGATCATATACATATTAATCACTATGAGTAATGTTGTGATAATTACATAATAATCCAAGAAACATATTCATAACGGGTCAGTCCAATATGTTATTCTCTAACACACATATTCATGCATCGATCTTAACATTCTATATCAATGACAACTCTTTATCATCAATCAACTACATGTTAGTCTTAATGCATTATTGTTGTCCCAGCCAACAATAATACTTGACTAAGGACCTTTTAAGAATAATCATATTATTCTCAAGACATTATTATAAAACAGTTTATTTATGCACATAGAAAAGAAACTGAAATAATAATGATGGTAACGCCTTATATTAATAAACATGATAAATCAAGTATGTTATTACAACCATCTCATGATTGATCTTTGGGCATACTCTAATAGTGTGATAGGAGGTGTTGTAGCAATACTCAGCCCATGGAACCTAATCGACCTACTGTCGTGGACGATCACTAGAGAGGCATCGTAGGTACATTTTTATTATTTGATTAACTACCTCTATCTGACCATTAGATTGGGGATGGTATGCTGAAGAAAAAGCGAGCTTAGAACCACTCTAACAAAATAATTCATTTTAAAACAAGTTGAGGAAAACTTTATCACGGTCCAAAACTATGGATTTTGGCAAGCATGAAGTCAAAATACCTTTGGAAGGAAGACAGTAGCAACAAATATAACAGTAAATGGATAGGCCAAGGGTAAAAAATTAGCATATTTCGATAGTCTGTCCACAACCACCATAAGTACCGATTTCCCTTTAACTTTGGGTAGACCCTCCACAAAATCCATAGAGATATCAACTCAAATTTGTTGTGGAATTAGAAGAGGTTGAAGTAAACCTGCGGGCTATTTTTCCATTTGTGGCATTGGCATACTAAACAATTTTCACAAATTCTAAGGTTGCAAGCTTTATTCCTTTCCAAAAAAATCTTGACGAAGACAATGCAATATTTTCAATCCCCCTTTATGTGTCATAACATGTATTGAGGAAATAATAGTGGGAATAATTGGAGAGGTAGGTAGAAGGTACAACCTTTTTTTTGAAGAAAATCAACCCATCTTGTGCAACCCAATTTGACCCCAATTCTCATTGTAGAATTCTTTACTGTAGTTGTAATAATTCTGGAGAAGTTTTCGTTTCTTGTTTGATGGCCTTAAAAATTTCAACTCGAGGGAAAGGAACAATCATGAGGTGTGGTAAGTCTTCGTCTTTTCTAGATAAAACATCTGCAGCTCTATTCAACTTTCCTGCTTTATACTCTACTTGAAAATCAAACCCCATTAACTTGTTGATCCAATGTTGTTGTAGGGATGTCGTAAGTAGTTGGTCTAACAAGTACTTAAGACTGAAGTGATCAGTACGGATGAGGAAGTGCCTTCCTCAAAGATAGGGTCTCCAATGAGTCATTCCCTTTGCCAAGCCAATTAATTCTCACTCGTAGGTAGCCAACTTAAGGTGTCAATTTGCAATCTTACAATTGAAAAAGGAAATGGGGTGTCCCTTTGTTGCAGTACGACTCCAAACCCGTTGTTAGAAGCATAAAATCCAACCACAAATTCCTCCTCAAAGTTGGGTAATTGAAAGATTGGGGCTACTGAAAGAGAATTTTTTAATTGGGTGAAAGCAACATCAGCTTCCTTAGTCCAGTTGAAGGCATTTTTCTTTAGAAGAGATGTTAAGGGTGCAACCACTTTCCGTAATTCTTTATGAAATTTTCTGTACTATCTTACTAGCCCTAGAAAGCCTCGTAGAGCCTTAGTAGATTTAGGAGTTGGCAAATTGGTGACATCTTTAATTTTAGTGTGATCAGCCTCGACTCCGTCACCATGGATGACATGGCCAAGGTAGGTACCTTAGACTCTCCAAAGAAACACTTGGATTTCTTTAAGAACAACATGTTATCCCGCAAGAGTTAAAAAACTAGTCTTACATGATGCATATGTTCATTCCATGTTTTGCTATAAATTAATATGTCATCAAAGAAGACCAAAACAAACTTATGCAAGTAAGGGTGAAAAATGCCATTCATCAAACTCTGAAATGTGGAAGGGGTATTGGTAAGCCTGAATGGCATGACAAGAAATTTGAAGTGTCCATGGTGGGTTCAGAAAGTTGTCTTTTCCACATCTGTAGTTGCCATTCTAATTTGGAAATATCCCGATCGTAAATCCAACTTTGTAAAATGTTTTGCCCCATAAAGTTCATCCAACCATTCATCTACTACAGGAAACGGATATTTGCCTTTAACAGTGCTAGAATTAAGCTCCTGGTAATCAATGCAAAAGCACCATGTCCCATCATGTTTCTTTACCAAGAGTACTGGGGAAGGGAATGGTGATCTATTAGGTCGAATGATTACTTGTAACATTTGATCACACTACTTCTCAATCTCATCTTTTTGAAAATGTGGGTATCTATAAGGCTTGACTACAATTGGTTCAAATCCTAGTTTAAGAGTTATACGATGGTTACATTTGCGGTTAGGAGGTAACCTAAATGACTCTTGGAACAAATGCGCAAAATTTAAAACTATATTAGTTAAATCTTGTCCTTGCATCAGACTAAGTTGTGGAACTTCCTCTAGGTGTTGCCCTTGCCATAATATTTCTTTTTTGTTTACTGCTAAGTGCATAGTCAAGGAGCTGAAGTCCCATAAAATTGGACCAAGGGTACACAACCATTTAACCCCCAAAATCACATCAAACCCTTCTAATGGTATTGTATAAAAATCAGCTTGAAAGTTGTCATTTTCCACCACGAACTGTATTAATTTACAAATGCCTATGCTAGGGACTCGTTCTCCATTTTCCACACATACTTGTAGCCCAAATTTTTTTCGTATTTTTAGTCCCAATCTTGGCACTAAACCTTCATGGAAAAAGTTATACATACTGCCTGAATCAATGAGGACTAACACAGTTTTTCCTTACACCTTTGCTGTTAGTTGCATAGTAGATGAATTGCAAGTTCCTCTGATGAAAAGTAAAGAAATTTCAAGATCATCTACCTTATCGCCATCTTGCTCATATTCAACATAAGATATTTCTATCCAAAGTAACCTTGAACATTTGTGTCCAATGGAATAAGACTTGTCACAATTGTAATACAATCCCATAGCCCTTCTTTCTGCCATTTCTTCTCATGTCAATCTCTTGATAAATGGTGTAGAAGAACCTATTTTGCAGTTATTCCCCATTGGTTTCATTGTTTGTCCCCCTCCTTTTTCAAAGCTCTTAGTTGTTGGAATTATCGAATTACTTCTAGTGTTTTAGGAAGTTGGCTAGTTTTGATTGGTTCGAGATAACATTTTGGAAGAGGCCTTTTGTTTACGTTCTAAAGCTCGAGCCATATTCTTTGCAACTCCAAGGTCTCCTAGTTGTTGCATCTCAATATCAATTCTAAGTTCCTTTACCAACACAACAGTAAAAAGGTCTACTTGTTTTCCAGGTTTAAGATCAGTAGTCCTGGCCAGTGGTGATTGAAATTGGCGTTGATATTCTTCTACAGCCTCGGTTTGCCTCAGGTTTACAAGTTCCCCTAAGGGGCTATTACTCATAGACGGCCCAATCAAGATCTGCTTTTTCTTCTATTTGATCAAACCATAGTTGTGCTTCTCCTAAGAGATGGAATGAAGCTAAGCCTACTTTGTCTTCTTTGTTAGTTCGTTGATTGCCAAAAAAATTTCACATCTTTTTAGCCACCTTAAAGGATTTTCAACACCATCATAAGTAGGAAATTTCATCTCAGAGTATCGTTGCACCATGCACCCATCTTGTTGTGAGTTTGAATTCCTTTTTTCTGGCTTCGCTACTGCCTTATTCTCATTATTTTTCCCCGAATACCCTTTATTGTCTTTTGGACCAAAAGAGATGACACTACCATCTACTCCTCTAATGCTTGTTGCCTTGTAGCCATTAGTGCCATGAAAGCTTCAAGTTTGGCTGCCAAAGTCTCTTCGTCACCCATGACAGAAGATTCTGATACCAAGTTGTTATACGCCTTGGCGTAGGATCTAGTCACAAGTTTAGACGAGAAAGAGTTCTTGCTTCAACATATGGTTACTCAAAAGGCAGATTCGTCATTGACTAAACCTCCTCCCAAAATAACGTTTGTGATAAAAACAAATTGCTTACTCTTTTTTTCATAGTGGCAGCCTTTTTATACGCTGTTAATAATAAATGAAAGAGTCCTAATAGAATTCCTAACTTAAATTTTATAAGGGAAATAAAAAAACCTAATATAATAGGGAGAATAAGTAAAACTAAAACTCTTAATAAATATGATATAATAAAGAAATTAAATAAATCTAAAACTCTAATTTTTGTCGTTCCTTTTTCCTATTCCTTCTCTAATATTATTTCCCAATAAAAAACATCCACGTCAGTAGTTTGAAACAATGATATGTTTTATTAAATTAAGTTTATACATTTCGAAACAAAGGTTTTAGTAAGTAGTTTGAAACAATGAGATGTTTTATTAAATTAAATTTATACATTTATGAATAAGGGTTTTAGTAAGTAGTTTGACCTAGAGATCCTCTCCCTTACCTTCCTTTTCAATATATGTTGTTTTCTTAAAGTAATAACTATTCTCTATTTGATTTCAAATAACCCATATTGGCATGGAAAGATATCTTGAAATAGGAAAGCTTTTTTTTTTTTGTATAATTTGATATGGCTTTGCAAATATTTTGTTTTGTGTATGCGAGTAATATATAAGCCAAACATGGTACTTTCAGTTAGGAGATAAGTTTGATGGGGACAATTGGTAGACCCCTCTAAAAAGGATGTTGTTTTTTTTTCCTTTCTTTCACTAAACCAGTGCTTGAAACAGGAAAATTGAGTGCAATTTGGAAAGCGATTTGCTGTAAATACTAAATGGGCAGATACACAGAAACAAAAACAATGAGATGTTTTATTAAATTAAGTTTATACATTTCCGAATAAAGATTTTAGTAAGTAGTTTGAAATAATGAGATGTTTTATTAAATTAAGTTTATACATTTCAGGATAAATGTTTTAGTAAGTAGTTTAAAATAATGTGATGTTTTATTAAATTAAGTTTATACAGTTTAGAATAAAGGTTTTAGTAAGTAGTTTAGAACAATAAGATATTTTATTAAATTAAATTAATATATTTTCGAATAAGGATTTTAGTAAGTAGTTTGACTTCGGGATCCTCTCCCTTACCTTCCTTTTCAATATATGTTGTTTTTTTAAATAATAACTATTCTCTATTTGTTTTCGAATAACCCATATTGGCATGGAAAGATATCTTGAAATAGAAAAGCCTTTTTTGTATAATTTGATGCAGCTTTGCAAATATTTTGTTTTGTGTATCCAAGTAATATATAAGCCAAACATGGTACTTTCAGTTAGGTGATAAATTTGATGGTGACAATTGGTATACTTCTGTAAAAAAGATAAATTTTTTTTCGATTCTTTCACTCAACCAGCGCCTGAAATATGACAATTGTGGAAAGAGATTTGCTGTCAATACTAAATGAGCATATACACAAAAACAAAAATAAGGAGATGTGTTATTAAATTAAGTTTATATATTTTTTGAATAAGGGTTTTAAATTTTAATAAGTTGTTTGAAACAATGAGATGTTTTATTAAATTAAGTTTATATATTTTTTGAATAAAGATTTTTATAAATAGTTTGAAATAATGAAATATTTTATTAAATTAAGTTTATACATTTCGGAATAAAAATTTTAGTAAGTAATTTAACTTTGGGATCCTCTCCCTTACCTTCCTTTTCAATATATGTTTGTTTTGAAATTATATTTGGAATTCTTAAAATTTATTTATTTTTCACTATTTTGGCTTTTAATTCATTATCTACTAATTCCTATAACCTTTATTTTGCATTGCATGATATTAAGGCTAAATTTTGAAATTATTTTTCAATCCATTTTATTATGTTAAGCAATAAAATTAAAAACCAAGTACGAGTGAGGATATAAAAAGAGATCCTAATTTAATATTTGAATTATTTAATTAATGACGGTGCGGTTTCAATCAATTTTGTTTGTGTAAAAAAAGCAACTCACCGTATTCTACGGGTTTTAAGATGAGGGTTAATATAGTTATTTTCTTTTTATAAATTTGAAATTTTAATTTTCATATTTTTATTTTTAAGAATTTAATTTTTTTTAATTTTTAGATTTTAAAATTTAAGTTTAAAATTATATTGTTAAATTCAGGTTCATTATAATGTCATTTTTTTAGTTATATTGCTACCAAATGAATATTTTTTTATTTCAAAATGTCACACCAATAAATTTAACAATTTTAACAATTATTTTTAAATTAAAAAAGTAAAAAAACTACACTTTAACTAAAATTTTAAAATTCTAAAAAGTACAATTACTTATAACATATTTTATACTCGAAATGTTTATTTTCCAAATCTGTAACATCTTTCTCTTATTGATCCACTTAGTAGTGGACAAGATGTGGTGCAAACATCTGCTTAAAACAAAAGCTTTACTTCCATTAAACTTTACATTATTGTTCTAGTTATTTGTCATTTCAATTCTTTTTTATATTTATAGTAATTATCATAATAATTATTAAATATTTAAATAAATTATAACTTGACGGTGATAAGAAATTTGTATTTTGAATATTTATTGTAATTTTAAATAATGTGTATACTTTCATATAATTTCTAATAAATTTTAAACGATTTTATATAATTTTATATTTTTATAATTATTTGAAAAATTATGTTTAGAATGAATATGGATAAATAGTTGTCCAAGTTCATTTGAATATGGATAAATTTGTCTAAGTTCATATTGGACGTTAATTGTTTTTTCTTAAAAACTTTTATAGGATTTTTAATTTTTAAATATTTTTGGATGTGGCAAAATTGCCATATCAGCATGAGCACTGGCTTGCCAAGTGTTGCTGTCTACTTGCTCTATCAATTACATCATCACTTAACGATAGAAATGGATGAGAATTTAAACGAGATGATTAGTTCTCTTTGATCTAATATACATGGGTTAGTTTGCCCTTTTTGTGAGTAGAGGGACGAAATGTTAGAAAAAATTAGGTTTAAAAATGGTTTTCTTGCACAACGAAAAAAATATTAAAAACCGAGTCAGATTGTAATATTTTTAGTAAAAAACTTTTTCTTGATTTTTCTCTTCCTTTCATCTATTGGTAATTGATTACTCACTTTCTTTTCTAATTATTTTTAGGTTCTAAGTGTTCTTGCATGCTGCCTAACCTTAGGTGGAATTTAAAGCCTCCATTGTCAAAATGAGTTTTCTTGAGCTCGAAGCAAATTCGAATTTACCGGGAACTGTGGACACTACTCTCTTATCATAATGAAATATAGTAGTTTCTCTCATGCGTAAACTTACAGAAATCAAGTCAAAGGCAAGGTTTGGTTGACTTTGTAACACCCTAAAAATCTCAGTGTCACCAATAGTAGGATTTCAAAAGATAAATAGCAAAATTTCACAAAAAGTAAGAGTTTATCAAATTAATAATGATAGTAAAGTCAAAATTTGACATTGAAAAAGAAAATATGAATAGTGAAATTTTAGTAAAGATTAAATTGAAAATTTGTGAAAGATGAGCTAAAAGTGCAAATTTACCTTTTTTGAAAAAGGGGGGAAATGTAAAAAAATATTTTTTTATGAATGTGACATGGATATGAATTGGTAGGTGGATTCGGAAAATGGAGATATGAACTAGATTAAAAAGTGGTTAAAAGTAAAGGGACTAAAGTCAAATTTAACCATTTGTGAGAAAAGGGCTTAATTGCAATTATACCATGAATAAATAATATATGCATAAGTAATAATTATTTAGGACACATAATTATGTCACGTGTCAAACAAATGAGTGATGGAAAAAGGGTGAAATGATTGTTTTCCCTTATGTCTTAAATATAACAAAAGATATATTAAAGAGAAATTTAATCTAAATATTAATTTTTTTAATTTTAAATGATAAAAAATATGATATTTTGATAGGAGAAATTATAACCATTAGATAAAATCATGTGATTAAATTTAAACCCTTGATAAAATAAATTAAACAATTAAATGTTAAATCAAGAAAAACAAAGAAAAGTAAAGAAAATTTTAGAAATACGAAGGGAAATCATTGTCTATATAAAAATCCCAAGGGTGCATGAGAAAAAGAGAGAAGAGAGGAAAAACAAGTTTTACATTTAATTCAATTTGGTTATTTTCTTGTTCAAGCATATTTCTAACCTAACATTCTTTGGAGTTAAAGTAAGATACCACATCCAACTTCTAATTCAAGAATTTCCTTTCATATGAAACCAATATTGGGACTTGAGGATGAAGATGGAAGTGGAAGAAAACTTGGGTAAGTTGTTCCAATTATTATATTATGTTTATTTGAATGTATAATTTGATGTGAAATTGTAACAATAAAGTGTGCATAATTATTTTCTATGTTCTAAGTGATGAAATTATTATGTTCAAGTATGATGTGAATGTTGAGTGATTTTATGAACAATTTGATGGATGATTTTAAGTGATTAATTTGATAAAAATTGAAATAAGGATTAAATTGCAAATTATGCTAAATTTAAAAATCAAGGAACTAAATAGAGAAATTAAGTTTTGGATTTTTATGTTAAGGTTATAAGAATATGATTTAAAGTATTGGAAAATTGTATTTAAATTATCATGTTTTAAATTGAAAGGACTAAATTAAGAAATTTTTTAAAAATTCAAATTTGAAGTGTTGAAATGTGGAAATGGGGAAATTTTAATGTTTTAATTATTAAGTAAGGTTTTTTATTTGAAAAAAATTGAAAGGAGACATTGTGTTATAAGATTTGAGTTAATAGGGACCAAATTGTAAATATTTTGAAGGACTGTTTTGCAAAATTATGAAAATTGGGATTTAGTACTAAACTGTAAAAAATAAAATTTGATTTTTAGGGACTGAATTGTTAAATTGTGTCAATTGGGATTTCAAGGACTAAATCGTAAAAACTAAAAAATTTTAATTTTAGGGTCTGTTTTTGTAAAAACTGTAAAATTTTAGAAATTTGGACTGGTTTTTCAATTCTGAAATATGTTGTTGTTAATTTGGGCATAGTAATTATATACTTGATTCCATGAAATATTTGATAAAGAATTTTGTATGAAGTTAAATAATAGAAATTTGAAATTGGTAAGTTAGAAAGATTATGATTTGTATGTAATTTGGAATATTTTGTTAAATTATGTATATGCATTTGTGAAAATAAAAAATTAAAATTTAAGGCTATGAAATAAGCTCGGATGGTGGATATATGTATACATTTTGATATAAAATACGAAATTGAATTTCAAAGGTTGAAATTGAGCTCAATAATAATAAATTAAGTGTTTGTGTGTTAAGAAAAGTTTTAAATTTTTTTTATATGAAGTCTTTTGCTCAAATCTGTTATCAAACCGGTTAAAAAGTGTTACAGACTTAATCCTGATGATAAGGTAAAAGAGGAAGTTGAATTAATATTTCTAAAACCAAGAATATTATAAGTAGACCCATTAACTATAATCACAGGAAAAGATGATTTATATAACTAAAAGGTATAGAGAAGGATATAATTACCTTTATATGATGTATAACATTAAAATGAATGACCAGCTTGAATGAAAATGAAATAAGACATGCAATAAATTCACTTGAGTTCACAAGAGTAGTGACATAAGTGGATCCTTTCAATAATTCTTGTTGTTGTGAAAATTTAACAAACTCATTCATAAAAATTACAACATGTGTAGTAATTATTGCATTAACACTTTGAGTTTCTTGGAGTAGTGCTTCATATGTCACGATTCATAACAATATTAGCAAACAATATTATTGGAGTCATTGTTCTAATGTCACGGGCCACGATTCAAAGCCCGTGACCAAAGCACAAATAACATCTCCTAGAGGTCTACATATTAAACGAGACTCATTTGACCCACTTGAACTGCCCCAATTTGAAGAACAAGTGACAAATTCCATCTACTTGAAGCCTTTATGGCCCAGTGAAGAGCTTATGGTAAATTAGTGCTACCTTGGTAAATAGGGAAAGTAATCTTAGAAGATTTGTAATCTGATAAGATTTGATTTTGTAATCTTGGGGATTATGTAAATACCTTAATTATAGATAGGCTTCAATCTCGTCCGTCGATGTAACTCAATCTATATCGTCAGTTTTAGGGGAGCTCAACTATAAATAGAGAGTCTTCCCTTCATTTTGTAAGGATCCATTGTATTCTATTATTTGAGTTAAAGAATATATTGAGAGCATTTACTCAAACACTTGGCTTGCTTTGCTTTTCTATGGCTATTCTGTTATTTCGAGTTTTCTTTTCTCTTTGAGTTGCTTCCGCTATATTTTCAGTACTTTAGAGAAATTATGCAAGAATTCTCACTTTGTGAGAGTTAGACTGACTTAGGTGCATTTGAAGTGAAGAAATCGCCTAAGACTGCACAGATTGCGAGACAAAAAGTCTAGCCCCATGACAGTTGGTATCAAAGCTAAGGTTTCGAAGGAACCGTTGAAGACGTCGAAAGAAGTTGCCGATCAGGTTGAGCCAATGGAGACCTATAAAATAACCAGGAAAGCTAGTCGATTGAGAGACATGCTGTTGTCTTTGGAGAGTCAAGTGGTCAATCTTGAGGAGTCCATGGAGGATAGAGGGAGACACTTGAGGAAGTTGAGGGACGTACCAATGAGTTGGAATCAAGAAAAGAGCATCTTAGGGATTTTTTAGAGTCTCTCGGTTCCACTGCAAAAAAATTGATGGTAAGAAATGACGTTCTCGAGGCCATAGTGGCTTGAAGGAAGAGATTGCGAAACTTAAGGGGGAGCTCGTTGGATCTGGTTCCCTAAGTGTAGTATTTTTGTTTAAGTACACTTGTAATTTTTTCAAACAGATTGGTTAATAAAACAAATTCATTGATCACATTAATATAATTTGTATGATTCTCCTTATATGATAGTTGCACGCAAAGAAAAATGGAAGCAAATGTTACTCATTAGTTGTCTAACATTTAAACTAATACTAAGCGGTATTACATGGTTAAATCATAATACGAAAAGACAACTTATATTAGTAAACAAACCCAAATATGTCCTTAGTTTAATCGAAAATGAGCAAACTGATTAAAATACTAATATGCCATCTATGAAGTTCAATTGGGGAGATTCTTTGTCTTGGGCATCGGAGCGGATGACTCCTAAAAGATAGAGACATAGATGTGACTGACTAGACTGACAATACATCAGATTGGACCCAAGAAGAATAGATCCTGAATCAATTTATGGATATATTCACTTGTGATGTTCATAGTGTGACATACCTAAATCCTGAGTGGATGACGAACTATATATGCATGACTCGTACACTTTGATGTAAGTAAAAGCCTGAGTTCGAATATATAAGGAACCGAAAGCTGGTGCTTTGGGTGTACAACTTTTGTAGTATGTAGTGTCATTCACAACAGTAGAATTCATAGCCTGAGACATAGGTAAATGATATCCTCTTATTGGCATTACATGGTTGATGAAAAGTAAACATGACCACAGGTCATTCGTTTTTATGATGGATAACTTGATCACTATTTGGTAGTGATTGAATTTTCATGAAGGAAGATGTAATGGTTACCATGATATAAAATAGAATCATATTGGGAGGATGAATATTATCCCAAAGAGATTAAGGATATCCTATGAGAGTAATACACTTATGACAAAGTCATTGGACGAGCACTTATCAAGTTGCTTTTATAATGGTATGCAGTTGGGGAGAGCTCAGTCACAATACTATAGTGGAATGACTTCGTGACTAAAGGAGTTTATAATTAATAAGAAAAAAGCTAGAACTTAATTATAAATCATTTGAGTCTCAATTACATATTTCTAATTGGTCTCTCCGCTAGCTTGTTGAAATCATAAATGAATTAAATGTTGAATCAAAGAAATGCTGAAATGGAGAAATAGGAAACATTTGAAAATGATTAAGGTTTTTTCCAAAATAAAAATGAAAACAGAGAAATGAAATGATTTGGAAATGAATATGGTGATCTCCAAAATAGAAATGAAAATGAGAATGAAAATGTGAAATAAGTTCATGTTGAAATGAACAAGGAATTCCCAAAAATGATCGTAAGATTGAGTTTATGTTTTTTAGCTATTTTAAATGTTGAAAATGAAAATAAACCATACGATCTTAGTGAATAAGTTGAATGGTGAAATAGTAAATATATTTTCTCAAAAATTTTATTAAGTGTAAAATCGTCATAATTTTACCGGGAGTAAAATTGAGATGAGAAAATTTGTAAAGCCCCCCCCAAAATTAAGTGTTTGATTGTTGGATTCTATTGTAATTGAGTCCTTGTATCTGTAGTTATGTGCTCTGCTTATGTGTTTGAGGTCAGGCATTCGAGATGCAATTTTAGAGGTTTTGCTATTTTAATTTTAACTAACCTCTATTCTTAAGCCATTAACTTAGATTTAATTCTGTCTGAATCCGTGTCAAGAATGAGCCTGCTAGTTCAATGGTTAAGTGTCTTTATATACCCTCTGGTCTTGTGTTTGAGTCTCGTTGTACGCGTAAGATAATATTTTTGCTTAATGTCAGATTTTTGATCGGTGGTTAAATTAAATTAAACGTTATTTCTTCTCCCTGCTTTTCCATTTATTTATTTTTACCTTTTTTTTCTTATTTCTTTCTTCGTCTTTTTTCCATGGAGTTTTTTTTCCTTTTCCATTCATTTGCCGCTTAGATTCGTACGTCTTGCTTACTACCATTGTCGGGTAAGTTTGCATTCTATTAATTTTCTGCGCTTGGTTGTTCAACTTTGGAAAACTTTAGTTGTTGTCTTCCTTGCCAAGTGTAGTTTTGGCATAAATTGTTTGAACCTTTTGATTATATGTTTGGTTGTTGTTCTTAGGGAAAGGTCTCGAAGATAACAATCCCTTTAACGCTTTAGATTCGTGATTGCGGTGGTATGAAGGTAATTATTATGCGATTTAGGATTTTCTCGTGTCGAAACGTTTTGACAAGGTTGGTTGTGTGATAATCTTAGTGTTGTTTTGAATTATTGCTTAATTGGTTATGGACTGTTTGTTTTAGGTCTCAGGAATTTTCTACATTGTTTCGGCTTCGAAACTACTTCAGGTGCGTATCGAAAACTTGAGCTTTTACGAATTTTAGATGTTGAGAAACATGGTTGTCGATGCCACACGGCCGTGTTCCAGGACGTACGGTAGGCTGTGTAACTCACTGTTCACCGGGGAAAAACCACACAGGTAAGGGACACGAGTGTGTGCTTAGACCGTGTGTGGCAATGATAGTACAGGGTTCACACGGGCCCAAAGACACGGACGTGTGTTTAGGCCATGTAACCCATTGCTTACAAAATAAGGATCACATGGGCGAAGGACATGGTCGAGTGCTAGGCCGTGTGAGACATACGAGCGAGCACATGGGCTAGCTACCCAAGCCGTGTGAGACCACACAGGCGTGTAGGACAGTTTACGAAAATTTTCTATATCCCGAGTATCGCTCAAACCGAATACAAGCCTTCTGTGAGGCTGTTTGAACTTAATTAAACTGTATAAACTGGTCTTTTGTTATTTAGAACTTTGGTACTGATTATCAGCATGTGTACTGTGTTTGACTAATGTTAATGGAATTGATTTACAATATTCGAGTATGAACTATATTTCTGTATTCGCATAAAACCTTGTATTAACTGTCATGTGAAGTCTGCATATGCATAGGGTGGGAATTGAATCAGGAGCAAGTATTCTATTCTAGAACAGTGGTTAAATCACTGGTATCTGTGTTCTGATCTGGCAGCTAGATTGCATTCTCTGAAACATTTCAGACCGACACTGTGTGGTGTGTAGGGCTAGAAGGGTAATAAATACCCTATTTTGAGTGTTGGGTTGGTCGGAGATGGTGTGTAGCGGATGGAATTAAGTAATTGCATCTGTTCTGTTCTATTCTGCATCTGACTACAATTTGAATTGTTATCTTTCTGTATGATTTTGATTTGTAACTGAATGAACTGTTTCCTAATTCTGAATCAATATCTGCACTTGGATATCTTGGTTTTACCGATACCCTGTTGAATATGTAAATAGTTGGTTCCTTTCTGATATATATTAATTAATTCATTTTTTGTTGAATGAATTTAAGGTAAATCGTAGACTTGAACGGGTCGATGAATGGGGAGGTCGGTTATGCGTTTTACACCATTTAGTATTATTAATAATGTTAGTTGTTCCATAGTTTCAGTTAGTTGGATGAAAATTACGAATTACTGGTTTGTTTTTATTAAAAAAATTTATGACTTTAAAGGAGTTTTAATATAAATTGTAGAATGTGTTTTGATTGTCATTTGTGGTAACTCTCGAGGCTTGGCCTTGTTGTCTAGGCCGGTTATGGGGTATTACAAAATTACTTATTTAAATATAAATATTTAAGTTTATTTTAGAAAATAGAAAAACAAAATTAGGTTGGATTAAATTAGAAAGTACTGGGTCGAAAAGTCTGGGAAGTACTCATAACTAGACTCGATGTGAGAGAGGCCCAAAATCCCCTCATGGAATATGAAAGAGCAACAACCCTAGTTGGAATACTAGGGGTGTGCCGCCCACCCTAATCCTACTCTAAATAGGGAGTGTTTTTCTATTTGAAATAAACTTCTCTAGTTCAAAAAGGGTTTTATCTTTTCTCCCTGTAAATAGATGGCATCGATAGGGCTATTAACACACAACTTTCAGATATTGTTATTCTTCCCGAAAATAGAGAGACTTTTATTCTCTAAGAATTAAATATATTTTCTGAAATAACGATTTTTTTATTTCTTTTTGAAGAGAGAAATTTTCATTTTCACCCTAAAAAGTAAATAAAACTATTTCTAGTTTCTGTGTTTGATTCGTTTTGTTCGAGCCCACACTCGAAGGAATTCGTGGTACAAGAATAGCGGAGAAGATTGTTTGGTTGAGAGCCGGGAATGACAAATATTCGTCTATTTGAAAACACATGTATAATTTCGATCTAGGATTTATTGCTATAAATATCACAAATCGGGTCAGTTTTCAAAATTTTTATTTTCCGTTGTGCAAGAAAACTATTTTCAAATTGGATTTTTTCCAACAGCGCTCACGATCTACAAGGCTACTTTGGGTAGTGGGATGTTGGCTTTAGGACCGAAGTAACGAAAAATGGATGTTCTCAAACCGAAAGAGTTAAAAGGGGCAAGACCCGTGAGGGAAGTGGTAAGATTTCTCTAAAGAGTGGAACAATACTTCCGTACGATGGACATTAGTGATGATGCCACTAAGGTAAACACTGCCTCAATTTATTTTACTCATGTTGCTCTCTAATGGTGGTGCCATAGGTTCATGGATGAGAAACATGGTGGGATGAATATTAAAACTTGGAAGGAGTTCCAAAGAGAGTTGAAGAAGTTATTTTACCCACAGTGTGCCAATGAGGTGGCTCGGGAAAAGTTGCGCCGTCTTACGCAACAAGGTACTATTTGAGAATATGTTCAAGAGTTTAGTGAGTTGATGCTTCAAATCATTGACTTGAGTGAAAAAGACGCATTTTACTTATTTAAGGATGGGTTGAAGCCTTGGGTGAAACAAGAGTTGCATTGACAAGGTATCACTGAGCTTACTCTAGCCATTGTTGAAGCGAAATCCTTTGTCGAGCTTGGTTTGAGGAAAGGAAAATTTGAGTCTTCCAAGCCTAATGAAAAGGCAATGTCGAGGAAGATAAAGAAGGAGATGATAAGTATGGAAACGATAATAATGGCAATACAAAACCATAAAATAGGAAGGGGAAAACCAACAACAACCCAAAGAAGAAGGGGAGCAAGATAAAGTGCTTCATTTATGGGTAAGGAATTGTTTGAAGAGATCTGTGTTTTCGACCATCAATGGGAATGATGAGCCAGAAAAAGCACCTATGAGGCTTGGTTCGATCATCCATGGTCTCGAAGCCAAGATGGGCAAAGACAGTGAGAAAAAGCCAATGAAGTGCTTCTTTTGTAGTGGTCCACATAAGATGCAGGATTGTCCAGAGCGATCTAAGCTGTTCGTGATCAGTAAAGAAGAAAAACTGGAGCTTGATGGAGTAAGGCTTCAACGCTTGGGTCAATGATACTCACTCATACAAAGAGGAATAACTGATATTTAGGGTTGATATTTGTGGACATCAACATCGCAGGCAAGAGAAAAAGTGCTCTTGTTGATACGGGAGTATCAAATCTATTCATGTTAGAGAAAGTTGTGATCAAGCTGTGATCAAACTTGGTCTTTCGATTAGAAAATTGAATAAGAAGATCAAGATAGTAAGTTTCGAAGATGTCCTGACTGTGGGAGCAGCATGAGGACTGGAGCTAAAAATTGACGAGTGGGAAGGCAAGGAAGATTTCAAGGTAATCTATTTAAATGACTATGATTTTGTTCTTGGCTTGAACTTCCTTGACAGGATTAATACGTGTCTTTTTCCTGTTGCTAATTGCATTAATATATTTTATGATTCGCAATCATGATTTTTTGTGCGAGTAAATCGAGATATGAAGGTTGGGACCAAGGTATTGTCGGCAATCCAGCTAGCCAAGGATGTTTCGTATGGGAGGAACATTGACTCAGTAGATCGGACTGCTAAGGAAGCCCATTTGGAAATGCTAATAGGGCATAAAACTGATATGAAGCCTATGGATCTATCAGTGGAGCTACCAACTATGAGAGATGTGGGTCGTGCATAAGAATTTTAGGGTAAAGTGGTGATGCAAACTGGGTAGTTGAGACGAGTAAATGTTGTGAGTGAGGTACGTCTCAAACACTTTGATAGTGTTTTTTCATTTTGACTTGTTGAATTGGAAAAGTTACATAGACCCTTTCAAAGTTCCAAACAGGGAAGTCGAGGGGCTTAAAAACAAAAGTTGGCAAAAAAATTCAAGGTTAACCCAATGTTCAACTTAAGTGTGTCGAAGCCTAGTTGTGCGAGACAACCGAATAATGAGACTAGTCAGGAAAGGGTTAAGGCATTGAGAAAGTTCGAAAGCAAGTCAAACCAATGTCATTCCAAGGACATTGCGAGAATGGGTGGGGGAATGTCATGGGCCATGATTCAAAGCCCATGACCAAAGCACAAACAACATCTCATAAAGGTCAACATATTCAATGGGGCTTATTTGACTCACTTGAACTGACCCAATTTGAAGAACAAGTGACGAAGTCCATCTACTTAAAGTCTTTATGGCCCAGTGAAACACTTATTGTAAATTAAATAATATATTGAGAGCATTTACTCAAACACTTGGTGTGTTTTGTTTTTCTATGAATATTTTGTTCTTTTGAGCTTTCTTTTGTCTTTGATTTGTTGGAAAAAAAGGGGTTTGGAAAACGCAACAGAAAATAAATTTAGAAAAAAAATCAGAGTTTTAAATTTTTTTCCAAAATAAGATCTTGGTTGTGATATCTAAAGTAATAAACATTTAATCAAAATTGTACCTTTTTTATTCGTCTAAGATGAGCGCTTCGACCAAGTAGTCTTCTCCATTATCTTCAAGCTCACGTCTGCCAATTGTGGGCTTGCTTCGAATTATAAAATTTTCCACAAAATTACCAATGGGGTAATTTCACAATTTCTCTAAAATTTTGGGTAAAATTGTAAATCAAAAAAATATGTTTAGAATTTTTTTGAAATAATCTCTTCAGAGAATTTTCTCTCTACAACTTTCTCTTGAATACAAGTGTGTAAAATAATGACCCAAGACTCTCTTTATATCGGGAGAGTTTAGAGAGTTTAACTATGACTAAACTTAATCACTTTAATACTAAATTATTATAATATTTATCAATATAAATATTAGATTAAATTTACTAGTAAATCTTATTAAAATAATAGTACATTTATCAACAAGATCAACATTAAATTAAATTTAATATTAAGATAATAACTTTAATATTCAATTAATAAAATACTATTAAGATAAGTATTAAATTAAATTTAATATTAAACTATAAAAATAATATTATTTTTGGAATAGTTAATCTAAAATTAAATTCTCTGGTAGAGTCCTAATAGGAGAGTATAACTCTTCCACTGCTCAACCACCAAAGACAAACCATCGTCGGCCGCTGGAACGTCACCGTCGTAGCCCTCGGCACCGCCGTGTCTGATGATGTAGGTGCGACACCTTTACGACAACCCAAGTTGGTTTGGTTATTGTTGGTTCGGTTCGGGTCAGTGATGACCTAGCCAGTCTGGTCTAGCCACCGATTCGACTGTCGGCTCAGTTCGACTAGTTTTTGGGTTTTGGGCTCCCTGGCCCAATTTAATAACTTAAGTCCAATTTTCAAGTTCAATTACCTATTAGGAAAATTGTTTGACTTGAAAATTAAATTTCAAAAATATCATATTAATTTTAATTAATTTGATTAATTTAATTTTACTTGATCAAAATTAATTTTCCCAAAAATTACTTAGATTTTCCAAATTAATTTTTGAAGAAAATTCTTTAATCAAATTCCCTAGTTGAACAATTCTCACGACCACCTAATTTAATTCCAAATCGAATAAATCGACTAAATTAAATTATTTCCAAAGTCGTAGAATTTTTTTTAGAATCAAATGCAGTTCGATCAAACTTTTGTTGAGCTAGTAGAGGGACCAATCGGACATATACAATTAGGCTATAATAATGACAATTATGTCCAGAAGCATTGTTCCGATAATTCGCAATTACTTAATCATGGAGTCAGTCCACAAGAAGTACTATGATTGAAAACTCTATATTGAATACTCTTAACGAAAACAATTCATCCAACTGTTTTGCCCAATGACCTCATCATGTGTGTATTACCCTTATATGATATCATTGATTCCTTTGAGTTAAATACATTCACTCAATACAATCCTATTTTATCTCATTATCACCATTGTGTCTTCTTAATGATTAATATGACCACCGTCAACAAATGACGATGATAAATTGCTCGTTCGAAAAGAAACAACCTATGACCTTGTTCCATATTTATTAATCCACACAATGCCAATGAGAGGATATCATTAACTCTTTAATTGAGCTATGAATTCCACTGTTGCTAGTAAAACCATGCCATACACAGGTCATGTACCCAACATATCAGCTATGGGCTCGATCATCTTTAGAGTATAAGCCTCCATTTATATCAAAGTACATGAGTTGGATACGCATGGTCAGTGACTAACTCAGGATTTAGGTAAATCACACCATGAACATTACAAGTGAATTGTTTCACAAACGGATTTAGAATTAATTTATCTTGGGTCCAATCCAATGTATCATCCTACAAATGAATACATCTATGTCTCTACCCATGAAGTCAACTACTTCGATAGCCAAGACTAGTCATCTCCCTAATTGGAATTGTAGATGACATAGTAATCATTCTTAGTATTTGAATCAAATGCTAACTTCGATTCTTTTACGGGATTATGACTTATTTAGATTATCTATTGAAGTAGTCTTTCTCGCAATGTAAACGCTCTTACAATGCCAACTATCTTTAGTTTGAACCTAGACAATCAATAAACTAAAATTTGCTTGTCACAATTTCGCTATGCATGTAAAATATAAAACACAAAAATAAAAAAGACATAATAGTCAAATGTGAAATTAACTTTATTTATCTATTCATCGTTCAAATAAATAGAAAACAGTTACATGTTTACTACAATATGAGCACTTTTTCCAACAATCTCCCACTTGCCCTAGTGAAGTAAATGTGTCATGTTTCGCATTCTTATATCCTTGATATGTTTGTTAAAAATCCTAGTTACAAGTGTCTTAGTAAACGGATCCACAAGGTTATCTTTAGAAACTACTTTCATCACATCTACAATTCTTTAGACTATTACCTCTCGTATTAAGTGATACTTTCGATCAATGTGTTTTATCCGCTTGTGACTTCTCATTTCCTTGGCATTAGCTACTGTAGCACCGTTATCACAATATAGTGTTATAGCTTTTTCCATAACAGGAATGACTTCAAGATCAGTTAAGAACTTTCGAAGCCATATTGCTTCTTTTGTTGCCTCAAAAGAAACTACATACTCGGCCTCTATAATAGAGTCAGCAGTGCTAGTTTGTTTTACACTTCTCCATACTATGGCTCCACGGTCTAGAACAAATAGATATCCCGACGTTGATTTCCTCAAATATTTACAGGTTTGGAAGTTTGAGCTTGTGTATCCAACAAGAGTAAGGTTCTCCCCAGAATACACAAGCATATAATCCCTGATTCTTTAAGATACCTTAATATATGCTTTACAACTTGCCAATGCCTGAGACCTGGATTCGCTTAATATTGACTAACCATTCCTACTGTGAAAAAGATATCTGGACGTGTGTAAAGCATCACATACATAAGGCTTCTAACTGCTGAAGCATATGAAACTTTACTCATATGCTATTTTTTTCCGCTGTCTTAGGACAATCATCTAAAGAAAGATGAAAGCCTGATGTAGATGGCTGAACGCCTGGCTTCGCATCTGTCATTGCAAAATGTTTTGGTACCTTATCAATGTATGAAGCTTGAGATAGAGCTATCGTTTTATTCGTTTAATCCCTAAGGATTCAAATTCCAATAATAGAACTAGCTTCACCCAAGTCCTTCATGCTAAACTATTGAGTTAACCATAGTTTAACCAATGACAATTCTCCTACATAGTTTTTGATAAGTAGAATATCATTGACATGTAAAATAAGGAAGACCACCTTTTTGTCCTTTATACGCTTATAAACACAAGGTTCATCAACGTTTTGCTCAAATCCAAAAGTCTTGATCGTTTGATAAAATCTTTTATTCCATGAATGGGATGCCTACTTAAGCTTATAAATGGATTTTAGTAGTTTGCAAACTTTCTACTCCTTTCCTTTGATAACAAAGCTAGTGGGTTGAGCCATGTAAATGGTCTCATCAAGATAGCCATTCAAGAATGTTGTCTTGACATCCATTTACAGGACTTAAGTATAGCTACTGAAGAGAAGGTCTCATCATAATCGATGCATTCTTTCTGTGTGTAGCCTTTCCCTACAAGTCTAGCTTTGTATGTTTCTATTTTCCCTTCCGTATTCCTCTTTTTCTTGTAAATCCACTTACAACTTATCCTAACTGGTAAGTCTACAAGTTTCCACATCGTATTGGATTTCATAGAATTCATTTCAGCATCCATGACCTCTTTTCAGAACTTGGAATCAATGTCTTGCATAGCCTCCTCGTAGGTGAGTGGATTATCATTCTCACGATTGGTTTCCCTATTATAAATACTACCATCATAGATGAAAAAGTCTGGTTTCTTAAAAACTCTCCCGCTACGATGGATTCCCCTATGCTGTTGATTGTTTGCAGGTCTTTCTACAACTTTCTTAAGAATTGAACTTGGTGATTGTTCTACCACTCCAAAAATTTCCTCAAGTACTTCGAGGCTTAAAGTTATCCATGTAGCTTTCCTCAAGAAAAGTAGCATGAGTAGAAACTTTAGTCGTATTATCTTTCATATTACAGAATAATCCTCCTTTTGTTCCTTACGAATATCCTACAAACATGCACAATTTTTTCCGTGCATCCAACTTCTTTGCATTCTTATCCAGAACATGTGCTGGACAACCCCATATTCTAAAGTGATTTAGAGCAGGTTTCTTTCCATGCCACAATTCATAAAGTGTCTTATAAGTAGGCTTGGTTGACATATCATTTAGAATATAGCAAGTCGTTTGTATCGTATATCCCTAGAAGGAAGTAGAAAGTCGTGAATAGTTTAACATTCAATGAACCATGTCAAGCAATGTTCTATTCATTCTCTCAACTATGCCGTTCTACTATGGAGTGCTTGGCACAATCAATTGGGATAAACCACATTCTCTATGAAGTATTATAAGAACTCACTGGACAAGTATTCCCCACCTCGGTCAAACAGAAGATTCTTTATAGATAAACCTAATTGCTTTTCCACTTCCGCATGAAACTCTCAAAATTTATCAAAGGTTTTTATTTTGTGGTGCATTAGATGTACATATCCATATCGAGAATAGTCGTCGATAAAAGTTAGTAATAATCGTAACTTCCTTGGGCACTGATGCTTGTGGGACCATATATATTAGTGTGCACAAGTTCTAAAGGTTGGTTGGCCCTTGTACCTTTCACATTAAAAGAATTCTTAGTCATTTTACCTTCCAAGAAAAATTCACATTATGGAAAAATAACTTCCTTAAGCATACTTAAAGGACCATCTTTCATGAGTCTAGTGATTCTTTTTTGGTTAACATGACTAAGTCTTAAGTGTCATAGGTACCCCTCATTAGAGTAAGAAGATTTAAGCTTTTTATTCACTATTTCAGTTTGAAGCATCAAGTAGTTATTTGGTTTGATAAAGTAGAGATTGTTTTCCATCCATCCATTACAGATTAAAGAACAATTTTTTTGAACAACAATCCCTTTATTGAATGTCATGGTATAACCGTCATAAAATAAACATGCTAAAAATTAAATTCCTTTTAAAATGAGGTACATAAAAGATGTTCTTTAAAACAACCTTCCTAAAGTTATCAAAGTGTAAAATAACTTCTCTCACTGCTTCGGCTGAAACATAGCTCCTATCTACAGTTTACAACGAGAGACTCTTTCTCTTAGCAAACTTCTCGTTTTGCTGAACCCCTGTAAAGAAACACATAAATACTTAGTGGCTCCAAAATCAATAACCTAATTGCCAATTGATTTTTCCACTAAGCAAGCTTAAACCATAAAGAGTTTCATACCTTTGCCCTTTTTGGCTAGGTAATTCAAACACTCATTGCAGTTTGATTAGAAATGTCCTTTTCTGTTGCAGAAGAAACATTTGATCTTTTTAGGATATTTTGACTTCTTTTCCTTCTTCCTATCCACACAAGGTGGAATCGAAGACTTAGTTGGTTTCTTCTTTCTCTTAGCTTTCTGCTTCCCCTTAGAGGACGAGGGGCCCATAGCTAAGTTCACTTTAGGTTCTCCTGAACAAACTTACTGTAACACCCCAAACTCAGCCTAGATATTACGGTCGGATTATGGAGTTCACATCACTAGATAAAAGAAAGTATTGGTGTTTTGAAGAACCAATTCCACCAGGTTAAAACTTCATTGTCTTTTAAAAAAAAAACATTTCAAACATGTCAACATATCAAGTTAAATTATTTTTAATGAAAACCTTAAACTTAGTTTACAATGACAATTACTTGAAAACTTAGTTTCGTTTTAGGAAGAATTATTTATCACTTGAGCTTTATTTAAACTATCTATTTTAGACCTTGTGAACTAAACAAACATAAAATGTCCAAAAATTAATAAACCACAATATAGTCTGAAATATCTGGTTTAAACACATAGAATAAAACCATAATATAGTGTATTAAAACTATGAAATCCGACTCTTCCATGACGCCGTCCAAAGCTAAGTCGGGGGATTACCTGAAACAAAACAAACAAAAACGTGAGCTAATAGCCTAGTGTGCATTTTGGCCCAAAGTCCAAAGATCATACATCAATGATATATATATCAGTGTATCACATATCACATAAATTTCAGTTTATTCATATCTTATCACATTATAGCTTAGGATACGGTGCCATTTTGTGCTAGATCATATCGAACATATCATACATAATATATCCTACCCCTATTGCTACACACCAGCTCCATCCATCCAATCACACCACGATGTGGAGGTATACCACTCTTATATTTGCAATTAGGCTACCTTACACATAATTTTGCGGTCTAGCCACCATATTTGCAGCAAATACTACTATATACACTTCCTCTAATGCATCATATCCCACCCCATGAATAAACAAAACATAAATATATTTTAGACATAACATAATCATAAACAGACGACATGCTCACGTGCAAAATTTATTTATGTGTAACATATCTTATAGTTAAATTTTAGCATTAATGTTTATCGTGTTTTTAATTATACACATACAAGTTTAGGTGCTAAAATTACAATTTTTTCAGCTCTTATGACATCCTTAAATCCAAATATCAGATACTCTAAACGACCCTTACTCGAGTCTTAAAATTTGCCAAAAAGGACTTACACGGTCGTGTGGCCCTTTCGACCCGGAGAACTAGAAGGAACATGCATTACATGTGCAAAATCTGAGAAAATACCCCACGAATATTCTACCATAGTAGGTATTCAAGAATCAGTCCATGAAATTTTAATGAATTTGAAAGAAATTGTATTGAGAGGGAATTTGTATGGAACTTGTAACGCCTTTATTTGTGCCAAGGGTCCCAAATATGTAACTGCTTAAGACATCATCTTACCACCTTCTGTGGAAATCGTTGATAATACACAGCATGTAGCCAGCCTAACCAAACCAATTGATTTCTGTATTGGATTATAAATCGAGAGAAATAGAGGATACGGTATAAAAACGCCAAAGAACTTTCACGACGAAAGTTATCCTATAGATGTTATATTCATGCCTGTTCGAAATGCGAATCATAGTATTCATTGTTATGGACATGATAATGAAAAACAGGAGATACTTTTTCTAGAAATATGGACAAATGGATGTTTAACTCCGAAAGAAGCACTTCATGGAGCCTCTCACAATTTGATTGATTTATTTATTCCTTTTCTACACGCGGAAGAAGAAAACTTACATTTAGAAAACAATCAACACGATGCTACTTTACCTTTTTTCCGTTTCATGATAGATTAGTTAAACTAACAAAAAAGAAAAAAGAAATAGCATTGAAATTGATTTTTATTGACCAATCAAAATTGCCTCCCAGGATCAATAATTGTCTCAAAAGGTCCAATATACATACATTATTGGACCTTTTGAAAAACAGTCGAGAAGACCTTATGAAAATTGAACACTTTCGCATAGAAGATGTAAAACAAATATTGGGCATTCTAGAAAAGAAGTAGAAAAAGCATTTCGAAATTGATTTATCAAAATTTTTAATCCAATAGATTTTGAACCTTTAGCACAATCCATAGATTCGGACCAGAATTGAATAAATGTATCTAGGGAGAATTCAGTTTGCCTTTGAAGTGACTACTCCCTAGATACGCACATCATGACATTTTTTTAATTGATTCAATTTAAAAAAGACCTAAAGTTAGGGATTTATCAATCGGTATTGTTGCTCCAATACCCAACCAAAGGGCTACTGTAGTACCAATCAAAAAAATGGTTGTCGCTACTAGACGATGAAATGGATTTTGGAAGTTATTAACATTTTCCAAAAATGGTACTATTAATAATCCTGCGGGTACTGAAACCATTAAAAGAACACCCAATAACTAGTTAGGTACTATACGAAATATTTGAAATACAGGAAAGAAATACCATTCAGGTAATATTTCCAAAGGACTTGCAAATGGATCCGCAGGTTCACCAATCATTGAAGGTTCTAGAACCGCTAAGCCCATGTTACAAGCAATAGTACTGAGATTTACTACTAGAAAAATATATAAAAGATCATTGGGCCATGCGAGTTCCCCATAATAATTATGACCCATACCTTTAGCTAATTTATCTCTTAATACAGGATCGTTCAAGTCAAGTTTTTTTGTTATTAGGATAGGTGAATTTTTCTAGATCCATCCCCCAAAGGAACCGGACATGATAATTTTTCATCATCCGGCTCAAGCAAAATTCAATTGAATCAAATGGATACAAACGGATACCTATAAAATAAATCTATGTTCTTTATGTTTAAAATAAATTTATATGTTATCCCCACATATGAATGGTTCCATATTTAAGAAAAAAGGTACCCGATTCCATTTTACGGAGTTGTAATTATACATTCCAAGGAATTTCATTTTTACAGGTAAATGCTCAATACCCAAGTAGGCGTACAAAGTTGATCGTGATCAAGTGCTTTATGGGTCATCTTAAGCCTTGAGATTCACCTTTATCCCAAAAATATATCGAGATTTTTTACATACAAAAGATTTACTTGTTACTAATATAGTCTAGCCTTTGCTCTTCTTTAGATCCCTTGTTTCACTCCGATAGTATAATTAAATCGGGTCGATGCAGAAGAAATGAATGCATTTTCATACTATTAAGATAAGAAAGTAAAAAAAAACTAAAATCTAATTTGGATTATGCCAAATCACTTATTTTCTACTGGATCTTACGGAGCCCTATTTATATACAACATCGTCAGGTCTGATCATAAAAAAAAGATTCTCTTCAAGCGAACCAGCCTATCCTTTGTATGGGGCTTACACGGTGGTTGAAACAAAGACACATTTGGTTGTGAATTCCAATGTAGCAGATAAAGGCATATTTTTGCATGGCCCAATCAATAGTTCAAGTCATACACTCCCATAATCCATTTTCTCTTCGGGGAACTCCCTTCAACTATTAATGTCATATCAAATAAATAATAGAATATTGTTTTAGTTGAAAGGAAATATCCAAATACATGTCTTATTTTTTTTTCAATAATCCATATTTGTAGCAATGAAATACTATTGTTCCTCCCCCAAGTAATAAGATAAATTATTGGTTACAATATAACTATGGTCTATATTCTCTATAAAGGACTAGAAATGCCTTGCTTACGTATCATTAGGAAATGCATTAACATAAATACAACAGTAAGAAGGGATAATACAAAAATGTGTAAACTATAAAAACGGGTCAAAGTGGATTGTCCCATACTAGCACTTCCACGTAATAACCCTGTTATCAGAATAGCGTCCGGAACGCCTATTACAATTTTGACTGCCCAATAACCAACTTGGTCCCGAGGTAAGGAATAACCTGTTACGCCAAAAGATGCGGTCAACACAACCAGAACCACGCCTGTAACCCAAGTTAATTCTTGAGGTTTTTTAAAACCACCAATGAGATAGACACGAAATATGTGCAGGATCATCATTAAGACCATCATACTTGACGACCATCGATGAACTGATCGGATTAACCAACCAAAGTTAGCTCCAGTCATTATGTATTGAACAGAAGTAAAAGCCTTAGAAATGGTTAGACGATAGTAAAAAGTCATAGCAAATCCTGTAACTAGTTGTACCAAAAAACAAAGCGTAATTCCTCCTAGACAATAAAATATGTTAACATGATGAGGAACATATTTACTAGTTATATCATCTGCAATCGCCTGAATTTTGAGGAGCTCTTTTGACCAATCATAGAATTTATTGAGATAGGTAAACCAAGAGGACCCCTCTCGAGAACCGTATATGAGAATTTCATCTCGTATAGCTCAAACAAAAACACCCAAGTAATAGCTGAAATGGATATGGAATAGAAAGTTTGAAACTTCTTAATCTTTTCTTTCAATTTTATCTGAAGACACAAAAGAGTGAAAATCCAAAAGCTTTTTTTTTGTAGTTGTAATTATAATGCCAAAAAATCAAGTCGGCGCAATTGTCTTTATGTTGATCGTTACAAGCCTCTTGAATCTTTTATTTACCTACTTATTTCTTTTTCTTTGCTTTGATTTGTTCTTTGCATGAAATGTGGCTTTATTCTTGTTTTCTTTCTTTTTGATAAGAATTCTCTTGTTAAGACCCTATGAATCAATTGAAACTTTAGATTCATACCAGAACCGCGATGATTCAATAAAACCTTCAAACTAAGTCCAAAGATTCTTTGAGTAAGAACCATTGGATCATCACTTATTCAATCAATAGAATAGATATAATAAACAAAAAAAAGAAAAAGGTTTGTCCTTTGATCAAAATAAGCATAAACTAAATGAGAGTTTGAAAGAATAAAAAATCTTTCGATTTATAAATAATATAACACTTTCTTTGAATTTTTTTTTGAGTTTGGTTGCGAGGTTTGAATATTAAGTATGAATCATAGTTCAAATACTTTGTGATCCATTTCATATATTCCATGCTCCAGATATAAGAATGACTATCCGACGGGATAAAACTATCTCGATCAAGATGACAGATCCATTTTCTATACTATCAATAGGATCAATTATAACAAGTCACACACTCATATTCTGGAAATACAGAAACAAATAAATTTCACGGTCGAACTATCGAAATAGAATGGGGCTAAAAAAATAAGAGAACTAAAAGTTTCACTTTTTGTATTGAAAAGCAAGGCTTCGTGATTCTTGTGAATCTAATTCATTGATATTCCATCCAGTAAAACGGAAAAATTATAAATCTCCAAAATAATAGATAAGAATATCGCAAATAAAGCCATTGCGACACCTATCGAAGGAGTCGTTCCCCATCCAGGGCCTACCTTACCTTATTCCGAATTCAATGGTTTCAAAAAATCCCCTACAACAGTTCGTTTTGGACCAGATCTAGAATTACCCTCAACGGTTTGTGTAGCCATAAATCTTATTTTGTAATCAATGAGATCTGTTGACTTTGTATATCATTCCGCTGTAAATAAACAATATTATCATAGACCCATTGTGATCTTGAAATTATATAATAATGGAAACAACAACCTTAGTCGCCATCTCTATATCTGGTTTACTCGTAAGTTTTACTAGGTACGCCTTATATACTGCTTTTGGGCAACCCTTTCAACAATTAAGAGATCCATTCGAGGAACACGGGGACTAATTGAATTAATGAGCCTTCCAATATTGAGAGGCTCATTACTTCAATTGAGATAATGAAAAATCATTTCATTTTTTTAGTTAGAATTTTAGGCGGTTCTCGAAAAAAGATAGCTAAAAATATTATCCCTGGAGTAGATACTAAGAGGAATGTATAAACCAATGCTTCCATAAATTCGATCGTGGTTTACAATTATAGCTTCCGTACCTGTTTATTTGGAATCATCTCCCGAATAAAATAAAGAAATAACAAGAATCAAAGAAAATGTAGCTATTTAAATCAAGATTTTTCCAGCAGCCTATGGCAAATCACAAATAAAAGTAGAAGCGAAAAATACCAAAGAAATCTTGCATCAGACTACTTGTCTTCTTGTAGTTGGATCTCCAAGTTTTTGAAATGCTCCAAATTCCACTTAAGCATCCAAATCTGGATCAATACCGGCAAAAACATCTCTGAACAGGGTTCTAGCACCATGCCAAATGTGTTTGAAGAAGAAAAGCAAGGCAAACAAAGCACGCCCAAAGGTAAACCAACCCCTCAGCCTGCTACAAAAAACACCATCGAATTTCAAAGTAGCACGATCTAATTCAAAAAGTTCACCCAATTGAGCACGTCTAGCATATTTTTTCACAGTAGCAAGATCACTATAACTCACTCCATTGAGTTCACCGCCATAGAACTCAATCGTTACACCTACTTGTTCGATACTATACTTTGATTCTGCCCTTCTAAAAGGGACATCTGCTCTAACAATTCCGTCTCCGTCTACCAAAACAATCGAAAATGTTACAAAAAAAAGTAGGCATACGACATACAAAAAGTTTGCGCCCGTCTTTATCTCTAAAGATAGTGTGCCGTAACCACCCAATGCTATTCCATCCCCGTGGTCTATTGAACCCACTCTGAATAATCCTTCTTTTGCCGGATTATTTCCAATGTAATCATAAAAAGCTAATTTTTCAGGAATTTTAGACCAAGCTTCTGATAAACTTTGATTTTTGGCTAACCCAGCACTAACCATTTGATATATTTCTTGCTGGAAGTATCCTTGATCCCATTGATAACGAGTAGGACCAAATAATTCGATGGGGGTAGTTGCTAAACCGTACCACATAGTTCCGACAACAACAAAAGTTGCAAAAAAAGACAGTAGCTATACTACTGGAAAGGATGGTTTCAATATTTCCCATATGTAATCCTTTGTATAAACGTTGGGGCGGGCGGACACTAAGATGTAATAAGCCCGCTAATATGCCCAATGTCCTTGCCTAGCCTGTGTGGTCCACATGGGCCACCTACACGGTCTATAGAAATGTACACGGTCGTGTGGAAATTAGGTAGTTTCGTAACAGCTTCTGTTTTGCAATTTTATCAGGTTTCAAAGCGATTTTTGGATTTTTTTCACACACACCTAATATCCAAATCAATCTCCCACGCGTCCGGAACTTATGAACCCTACATTCGTTTAACACATCACATCACTTAACCATCAAAATCCATCCAAATTAACATATGATTTGCCAAAATTTTAGTCCCAAAAATCATAATCGAACTCTTACCACTCGAAAATAGCGTTCTAGATGAGTCTTATTCCACTGGAGAAACTTGATTCCCCAAACCTTCGCCTATCCAAAAACCATGGAAAATACTTAACATGATATTAAATAATACAAATAGTAAAACTTAAACTCAAACCCCATTGAAAGACAAACACCCTAGATCAATAAAAAAAAACAATAGTTGAACTTACACTTTTGATGAACCAAAATTGCAACAAGTCCAACACTAAACCCCCCACTAAACCAGAAAGGCAACGCACCTAGAGAAAAATAAAGAAAGAATTGAAATAGAACCCAAATATTCAAGAAGAAAAAGAAAAAAAGAAAAAGAACTAAAAAATAGAGCAAAGAAATATGATGAAAATAACAAAAGCAGACGTGAGAGCAAGAAAAGAAGAAGTGGGTGGTTACCAAGTTGAGAAATAAAAGAAATTTTGATAAGATTTAAATCAATTAAAAGAAATAGGATTTAACCACCAGATTTTTAATAGACTTCCAATAATACTCAATTCCAACAATAGCCAAAACAAAATAATTCAAATTGTGCAATACGAGATTCGAACACCAAACCTTTCACATAAAATCACAATACCTATCACTAATCTAACTTAAATTATTTAACACTAGATAACATACCATGCTTATGAAACTAGGGTGTTACACTTACCACTATTCAACACCAACTTATAGGATTGTAATTCTTTCATGAGCTGAGTCAAGGTAAGTGCCTTGTTCCCCAAGTTGTAAACGGCCCTAAAACCAGCAAACTCATTGGTTAAGGATTTGAACACTATTTCAATTTGAGTGTTCACGTCTAGTTCAGCCCTATTGCCCTCCGCTTTCGCAAAAATCCCATAAGCTTAAGCATATGTTCTTTGACCGAAGTGTCAGTTTTCTGTTGAGAATTCATCAAATTTGTAATAGCGAATTGTCGAGCCAATGTGGGTTGGCCTCCGAGTAAATCCTCTAAATTTGTCATGATCTTTTTAGTAGTACGAAAATTCTCGTGTTGCTTTTGCAACACACTACTCATGCTCGATAACATATAACATCGAACAATCGAGTCAGAATCTCTCCAGCAATTTCTCGCTTTGGGCTAAGCTTCAAGATGGCACATTTCGTCAAGAATGAATTTGTGTTTCTCACAGTTGAGAACTATCAGCAAGTTCTGTTTCCATTCTTGAAATTTATCCTCATTTAATTTATTCATAGTAAGAATGCTAATAAGAAGAGTATGAGACATATTTGAACTAAAAAATAAATAAAAATTCACTAATTACTATATTTGTATTAAGCAAATATTTTTCATTTCAGCAACATATCAAGAATGCAGTATGATGCATGCGTCTTGTATTAAAACCTTGAAAAAATATTTTTTTCGTTGCTATGATCATTCTCACACCCATCAACCATGTCACCTTGGGGTCCTATGATTAATTAGCAAGAACATGGATTACATCCAATCAGTTCGTGAATCTTAATTCTCAAGACTCCATACGAATTAACGATCGTTTAATGTTTGGCAATCATCTCTAGCTTAAATATCGTTTCTTGAGAAACTATTTAATAAAAAATGATCTTGAGTGTGTAACCATTGACTCAACACCCATCATGAACATCCTCTCATTTGTGAGTCATCTTGAGACATTCTCTCTGAAATTTATACGTGACTAGTTGTCCTGAAAAGGAAATATCATCTAGTGAACCCACATAACAAAGTTTACCTTGGGGTGCGGTCAGGGTAGGAACTAGGTCGAAACTTTATTAAGCTATCACTTAGGGACCATCAATGGAGACCGTAGGTCTTGTTCAAGAACCTTCTCCTACTCAATATTTTAAAAATATGCAAGATTTTTATCCTAAATTTCAAGAGTGATCATACATTAGTCCTAGTGGCATTCTTACCTAATCTAAATGATATCCTTCTAATATATGTATGACATGCTATGAAAATTTTATAATATTCACATTCATTCACAAGAACCAGTCAATCATAAAAACAAATAATTTTGATTCTCCACAAATTTTCTTTTAAGGGAAAAACCAAAGAAGTGAATATGAACCGTGCACCAAGTAGGGTCTTAGGAAAGGGAGGTAAGTCAAATTTGACCACTTAAAAATCAAGTCTTTCCTAGCTAAAGCCAATCCTAGACTTACACTTTCTCATTACCACACTTCTCACAGTTATCGAATAACCTAAAGAAGTGAATGGAACAATAAAACACATGTATTTCTAATTACCACACTTCTTATTTTTTAAACGATCAATTGTGGATCATCTCATATATATATATCATAATTATAACATTACATAATAGAAATATTATAAACAATTATAAAACATATATATAAGGAGATAGATAATCAAAATAAAATTGCCAACCAAGGTTTGGTTTTATTTCTAGAAAATAAATGAAAATAAAATTACATAATTTTTTGATGCAAGGCATTCCTTGGGTCTTCAACCGCCATCGTATCTTTTCCTCGTCATGAAGTCCTTTTGAAAAAAATACATTTAAGTCCTATATCCGTTTTCGACTCACAAGAATTCTATGAAACTTTAAAAAAAACCCTACGTGGAGATGATAGTCACGGTCTATTTCCTAAGAACCACAACTTCGTCAATAAAAAACAATTATATAATAAATATATAATATCGCATCCATTCCCATATATAACTCAAGACATGCATAATATCTAAAAAAGATCACTTTCTATATAATCAAATCAATCAAGAAGAAGAGAAATACATTTTAATTATCTGTTTATACTTATAGATAGAATGCTACCTAGCTCTGATACCAATTATTAGAAAAACGAGTTGGAAAAACGCAGTGGAAAATAAATTTAGAGAAAAATCAGAGTTTTAAAATTTTTTCCAAAATAAGATCTTGGTTATAATATCTAAAGTAATCAACACTTAATCAAAATTATACCCGATTCGTCTAGGATGGGCGCTTCAATCGAGTAGTCTTCTTCGCTATCCTCAAGCTCATGTCACCGAGTGTGGGCTCGCTTCAAATCAGAAAAATTTTCACAAAAATTACTAGTGAGATAATTTCGCAATTTCTCTAAACTTTTAGGTCAAGTTATAAAACAGAAAAATATCTATAGAAATTTTCAGAGAATTTTCTCTCTACAACTTTCTCTTGAATTCAAGTATATGTAAAATAATGACCCAAGGCTCTCTTTATATAGAGAGAGTTCAATTATGATTAAACTTAATTACTTTAATATTAAATTTAATATTAAATCTTATAAAATAATAGAATATTTATCCACAAGATAAATATTAAATTAAATTTAATATTAAGATAATCATTTTAATATTAAATTAATAAAATACTATTAAGATAATTATTAAATTAAATTTAATATTAAACTATTAAAATATAGCTAATCTAAAATCAAATTCTCTAGTAGAGTCCCAGTAGGAGTGTAACTCTTCCACTGCTCAACCACCAAAGACTAATCATCGCTGGCACCATCGTGTCTGGTGATGCAAGTGCGACACCTTTACGAAACCCTAAGCCGATTCGATCTAGGTCAATAACAGTGCAACCGGTTCGATCTAGCCACCGGTTTGACTGTCATCCCGGTTTGACCAGTTTTTCAGTTTTGGGCTCCCAAACACAATTTAAGATTTCAGGTCCAATTTTTAAGTTCAATTACCCATTGGACCAATTGTCTGACTTGAAAATTAAATTCTAAAAATACCATATTAATTTTAATTAATTTGATTAATTTAATTTTACTTGATCAAAATTAATTTTTCCAAAAATCACTTAGATTTTTAAAATTAAATTTTCAAGAAAATTCTTTAATCAAATTCTCTAGCTGAACAATTCTCATGACCACCTAATTTAATTTCACATTGAATAAATCAAATAAATTAAATTATTTCCAAAGTTGTAGAACTTTTTTTTGATTCAAATGCAGTTCGATCGAGCTTTTGTTGGACATATACAATTAGGCTCTAGTAATTGCAATTATGTCTAGAAGCATCGTTCCTATAATTTGCAAATACTTAGTCACAGAGTCAGTCCACAAGAAAAATCATGATTGAAAACTCCTTATTTTATACTCTTTACAAAAACAGTTGGATGAACTGTTTTATCTAATGACCTCTCATGTGTGTGTTACCTTCATATGATATCCTTGATTCCTTTGAATTAAATCCGTTCACTCAATACAATCCTATTTTATCTCATTGTCACCATTCTGTCTTCTTAGTGATTAATATGATCACTATCAACAAATGACTATGATAAATTACTCGTTCGAGAATAGACAACCCGTGGCCACGTTTCATATTTATCAATCCACACAATGCCAATGTAAGGATATCATTAACTCTTTAATTGAGCTATGAATTCCACTGTTGCTAGTATAACCATGCCATACACAAGTCATGTACCCAACATACCAGCTATGAGTTTGATCATCTTTAGAGCATAAGCCTCCACTTATATGAAAGCACATAAGTTGCATACGCATGGTCAGTGACCAACTCAGGATTTAAGCTAATTACACAATGCACGTGACAAGTGAATTAATTCACAAACGGGTTCAGAATTAATACATCTTGGGTCCAGTCCAATGTATCCTTCTACTAATGAATACATCTATGTCTCTACCCATGGAGCCAACTGCTCCGATAGCCAAAACTAGCCATCTCCCCAATTGGAATTGTAGATGACATAATAATCTTTCTCAGTATTTGAATCAAATACTCACTTCGATTCTTTTACAAGATTATAGACTTATTTAAATTATCTACTAAAGTATGTTGTCTTTCTCGCAATGCAAACGTTCTTACAATGCCACTTATCTTCAGTTTGAACTTAGACAATCAATGAACTAATATTTTCTTATTACAATTTTGCTATGCATGCAAAATATAAAAGACAGAAATATAAAAGACATAATTTTATTTATTTATTCATCGTTCAAATAAATAAAAAATAGTTACATGTTTACTACAATATGAGACATTTCCTAACATGAGTTGCTTCCACTATATTTTTGGTGCTTTAGAGAAATTCTGGGAGAATTCTCACTTTGCGAGAGTTAAGCTGACTTAAGTGTATTTGAAGCGAAAAAATCGCCTAAGGTCGCACGGATTACGAGATGAAAGGTCTAGCCCCATGACATTAACTATTAGTTGTCTTTTCTTAGTTATTCTATCCGCAACAAGTTCGTTAGTGTGATCCCCACCTCCTTTAATAATAAAAGGCTTATATGGAAAAAAAAGCCCTTAAGAAAATACGAAAAAATTAATTCAGCACCTATATTAAATTTGCACCCAATTGAGCCCACGTCATTAACTAAAATAATCAAGTCCGTTTGCTAACAGTTTCAGTCATTGACCACATTGATCGTTAAAATAATTTGATGGACCAATCATGTGGTGACACGTGCCAGTTTTCGATTTAATATAATATTTTTCAATAAAAATATTAAAAATAATAAAAAATTAGAAACAATTATAAAATTATAAAAATTATTAAAAATTTAAATTAAAAAAATTAAAATTTATATAAAATTATAAAAATTATAAAAAAATAAAAAAATTATAAATATTATAAAAATTCTAATAAATTCTAATTTTTTATAAAATTAATAAAACATGCTTAAAATATTTAAAATTTTATCGAAACCTACAAAAATTCTTTAAAACTTATAAAATATTAAAAATTATAAATATTTAAAAAATCTCAAAATTGATATAAATGTATAAAACTTATAAAATATAATAGAAACCTATAAATATTATAAAAATCTAATAAATTTTAATAAATTATTAAAAATATATAAAATTAACAAAATATATTTAAATTTTTATAAAAAAAACTTATAAAAATTCATAGAAAAAACTTATAAAAATATAACAAATTCTAATAAATTATAAAAAAATATTAAAAATTCTGAAAAAGCCATTTAAACCCCTCTAATTAATGAACACATGTCATCACATCAATCATTGGATAATGAGAATAGTTATCAGAATGCTAGAGCCATTTTCATGTTGAATAAAATGTTCTTGATATTCTACAAATAAAATGATAATTGTGGGTCCATTGATAAAACTTTATTTTTATTTTTAAAAGTTTATCTCCAAATTTTTTAGTATAGTAATGCAGAACTTGAAAAAGTTTAAAATTGTTTGCTAAGTATTGCATGATATAAATTATTTTTGATATAGTAAGATACTATCAAAGCAAAATTTCATTATCCAACTATTAACGTATGACAGTATGAAATATCCTGACCAAGGCTTTTAAAACTGGACTAGTGGTTGATATCAATTTTTTAGATTTTTTTATAATTTATTATAATATTTATAAGCTTTTATTTTTTTATAATTTTTATAAGTTATTATAAATTTTAATATTTTTAATATTTAATAATTTTTTTAAATATTTTTATAGGAAAAATATTAAAATAAACCAGAAGCTTCCACGTGTCATCATCTCATTGGTTTATCAATTTATTTTAACAATCAGCCTGGTTAATGACGAAAACTGTTAATGAAGAGACTTAATTAACTTTTTTATTAATGGAGGGGCTTAATTGGGTGATTTTTTTTTTTTGGATAAGGAAAAGAAGGCAGTCAAACTGCCTTAATCAACCGACTCTTACATGAAAGGTATCTATTTTATCTTGTAATAGTAGTTTCCTAACATGAAAATTAGGGAAATCAATAATTTTAAGTTCAACATTCTCACTAGTACAAGTTTTAGCAAGCCAATTCACCATCATATTCCCTTCTCTTGGAACATATTGTAACTTTACCATTTGGATATGTCTTGTTGCTTCGTTAATCATTCCAATAAGAATAGTAGAATTCGCATTGTTCTCATTTATCATTTTAATAGTCATCAAACAATTACTTTCCATAAGTACTTTGGTGTCGTTTCTAGTTCATAATAAAAGTAAGATAATTAAGAGTTTTTTTTAGTTGAGATTACGTGAAAACATATTATAAGGGTACTTTCAAAATTATTGTTTTGAGATTTAGCCCCAAATTATCTGTTCTTGAGCGTTAGAATTAAAAAAGCAATAGCTTGTTTAACCATCTTAATTTTTCCTGAAATCCATATAATAGTAGCGATGGACGACCTAGCTTCTTTCTTGAAATAATAAAAAGCTTTACACACCTCCTAAAATTGAGACACATTCTTTATTATTAGAATAAAGAAAATCAAGATAGTCCCTAAAAAGAGAGCTATGCATCTTCCCTTATCTAGACTTGTTTGGTATGAATAATAAGTGATCATTTTATACATCTCAATCATCTTACACCAATCCAAGCAATTGGAACCAGCGCTTTGTAATTCTGTACATTATCTATCTCACTCATACATACTTTTTGATTCGTGCGATTTAGAAATAATAACCTAAGAACCAATCCTTAATATTTTTTATTCTTATACAACCGTAAAAGAATTTTTATTTACTCTAATCATCTTATGTAGATCATACACAGATTTTTTGACAAATAAAAATATTTAACACTATCACGAGTGGAGTATTTTAACTCCAAAACCAAAGTTATGTTCCTACTCTTCCACCAGAAGATAGGATACTTACTAAAATTTCTGACTTTTCCTCCATGAATTTAACTTAATAAAAAAACAAAACTTTGATTACGTGTAAAAATATGCATACGTTTCAGACCACTATAAGCTTATATAGTGAAATGGTTGTTGAGTCATTCATTCACTGTTTCACCACTAAGCTTCCCATAAGATGTCTCTGAAGGCTCCAATAGCCACTTGTTTAGCCTCTCTGATGCTTTATTAACCTGGAAAGTAAAAAATGTATTCCTCCATTATTTTCAAAAAAAATTATTGTATTTTAAAAAAGAAAAATTATCATCATTTTAATTACCTCTTCTTCCCAATCAGTCCTTGAGGTAATGTAGGCTAGAACAAATGTTTGCGCTGCAACCCCAATTATCATCCCAATCCATATTCCCTGTCGAAATCAAATAACTTATTTATTCATTTGTTCTAGCTTAATCCTCCAGATGGCCTATAAATAAATAAAATATAAAGTTCATTATAAAAAAAATCTGTTTCTTAAGGTCTAACCTTGACTTCCATTTTGGCTACATATCCAAGAAGAATTCCTAAAGGCACACCAACCACATAATAGGAACAGATGTTAACACATGCAACCATTTTTTGTCTACCAGCACCAATTGCTATCCCTGCATTGCAGATTTTAACCATGTCATTCTTTTCCCTTCCCATACATATTCAGGCAATATATATATACTTGCCTGAGAGGATTGGCTGAACACTGTTGAGCAAAACTGAGAAAGAAAGCAACAAAGAGAGGTCTGCCACGGAGTTTGCTACTTCCTCATCACTTGTAAACAAGTAACCTATTCGATGCCCAAATATTAAGCACAGTGCCCAGAATAACACTCCTATACTCAGTGATGTACATAATAGAACTTTCATCGAAAATTTTGCTGCTTTGGCGTTTCCTCTCCCTAGTTCATTTGAAACTCGCACACTGTAGGACAGAAAACCGTCATGTATCTCGATTTAAATATAGTGTTGCAGTCAATAAGTTGGTATGCTCAAATTTATTCAAATATGTAATGAACATTAATAGTTCAGAAAAAAAGTTGAAAAATTCGGATAACGTAGCACTTATAGGCAAATCACCAACCTAGCTGCTGTGAGGAAGCCGAGGAACACCATGAGTTGCCAAGCTATGATATTCAGGCTGCAATGTGATATATTCTTTGGTTAAATTCGAGTCAGAAAAAGACAACATATATGGTATGCGTATATATACATGAAAATTGACCATCTTACCAAATGGAGAGGGCATCGATGGCAACTGCAGCATTTTTCATATACCCTCCCAACAGGACTAGGATAGCATAGTACCACAACTCTAAGCTGACAAGCCAACAACATAAGCAAAGAAATCGAATAAATATTCACAAAAATTTTAGATGTTAAATCTAAGTAAAGGGAAATGGAATTTTACCAAATCATCACTCCTGAGGATATTGAGAGCTTAAGTACTGGAAATAGATCAAGAAAACAAGCAAAAGTGAAGCCTTTCCATGTTTCGGGACTCCATCCACCAAATACATAAATAAGCTCCCCAATGACCACCAACCAACTTGATATTATCATTGAACTCATAGCACCAGGGATCCCCCAATTCAATTTGCTCACAAGGATCCATGACAACAACACATGAAGAATGAAAGAGGCAGCAGAAGTCCACCCAACAATCATATTTTTAAGCTGGCATTGCAAGTATTTTTGGATGGTGAAGTTGAAAACAAAAAAGTAGAGAATGGGGATGAACCAAAGAGATATATATCCTGCAGCAGTGGCTATTTCCTCATCTTCTCCAAGTAATTTGAAGATTGGTGATGCAAAGATGAATACTGGTAGCAACACAGCTGATGTGACAAGATTAATGATCCATGACCTTTGCAAGTAAATACCCAACATGTGGTAATGTTTTGCTCCAAATGCTTGCCCACATAGTGTCTCGGTTGCACTGGACATCCCCAACTGCAAAATATTGATGAAGCAAATAATCAATCAGGGGACTCTAAAGTAAGGCAATTTCTGAATGATTAATCACATGATATACCAATATTCCATTTGCAAATCTAACTGTGATGACTTGTATAAGAGCATATGCTGCAAGCTGTCGTTCACCAATGTGTCCAATGAAAGCTTGGGTCACTACAAACATGCCAAAAGCTGTAACCCTCGCTAACATTGAAGGAAACCCAACCTTCCATAGTTTTCCTGATTCCTCTAAAACTCTCCTCCTCAGATTATTACTGTTTTCCTTTGGTTCTTCTGACCCAAGAAGCCTCTCATCCATGTTGCTGCTGCTTTCACTTCTGCAATAATGCAACAACTATGAATAGTATAGGATCAACTAGTGTGATTTACATATCACTGTTCATCAATGTCTTAGATTTATAAAGAGTATCAAGGTGTAATTGTGAATTTCATCTTACTTTAATTTGTGATTTTATATTTTACAAAAATTAGAAATTTTATCTAATTGTGTAACACTATTAAATCTTATCATTAAATTATTTATTTGAAAATAAACAATTTAACAATTTATATGTACAAATTTAATAAAAACCAGTTATCCAGTAATTAATATAAAATAAATTAGCAAAAACAATAGTGGATGTTATGTTTCTTATTTTCATAAATTAGAAAGAAAAAACTATGACAAATTAAAACAAAAAAAAAAACTCAATTTTATAAAATTATAAAATTAAATTCAAAATTAAACTTTAAATGAAACCTAGTGTGAATATTTTATTAGTGATATTATGAGATTGGAATCTTTCAAAATATGCGGGGACGAATGGGTATAGACAAATGGCAGTAACTGCTGATAATATTATTGCATGCCTTTTCTGTAATATGTACGAATGTTTAAAGTTATATGACATGGACGGCTATATAATAAAAGATGTATTGAATTACCCATTTTCACCTCCAAGTTGAGTTAGAATTTTTGAAAGAAAAAAGAAAATGAATCAGTTTGATTCAAATTATTTTTAATTAATAAAATATCTTTATTTAAATTTAATTCCTTCAATTTGTTATTAAAATAAATTCTGATATAATGAATGTACTTTGCATGTTCATTTTATGGTCAATAGAGATAAGATTCTATTGATTTCTGAAAATATTTTCTATTTTATTTTTAGAAAATATTTTTTCTATTTTATTTTTAAAAAAATTAAAAATATATATTTGATAAATAGAAATAAAAATTTATTTTCAATTATGAAAAATAAAAAAAATATTTGATAATTATTTTCTATAATAGAAATAAAATTAGAAAAACACTTTACATTTAGATAGATTCAAATTAAGATATCGAGTTTAATATTTAAAATGTTTTAAAAAATATTTTTTATTTATATGGATTTAAATCCAGAATAATTTATTTATAATTAAAAAATTATCTTTATCATTTTCAATCTTACAAGGCACTTTTAGTATGAAATTAAATAAATGGTTTGTATAAAAATTAGATTTTTTTTTTACATTTATCACTCTTTTCTAGCATGGACAAAGGAGAATGAAAAGGGGGTAAATGATTACTTAATAAGCGACAAAATTAACGAAAAATGTAGCTTTGATTTAAGTGGTTTTTTATATTATTTAAGAAAATAAGTTGATTTTGGAAGTCACATGGTAAAATGTGCGTTATGCAAAAAGTGTTTTTCAAAAAATATTGTACATAAAATGTATTTTTTAAAATTATTTAAGGCCCTTTAGATGGACGGTATGTTTACTTGCAGTTAGTGTAAAAACAACGGTGATAATGAGATTAGATACTATAGCGTGAGACAAAAGAAAGCTAAACGTATCGCATTGGAGATGCTTGCATTTTCTACCCTCGAGTCTCAAGTTCGAATTCCCTTTCATGTTTATTTGACTTCTTTTTTTCTAATGAATGATTCAAGCTTTTTTTTTAACTTTTAATTAATGTTTTTAATTAATAAACATGTTATTATCAAGTTTTAAATTAACAAATGTAACGATCCGAAAGTCAATGGTATTAGAAAATGCAGTTTCGGAACCCCGTTTCCGTAAACCGAACTTGTAAATATTTTATTATATTTATGGAGTTATTGTACAAATGAATTGAATTTTGGATAGATAATTTTGTGAAATTAGTAACTAATCAAGGTACAATGAATAAATCATAAAAGTAGTAAAAAATTTAATCCCTATAGATTTTAATTTCTAAAGGACTTAAATAGTAATTAAATCAAGGTTAAAATGGCAATTAGACCATTTTGGAATTGGAGTGGAATTATAAATTACATTACTTTTATAATTAAAATAATAATAAAGTACGAAATGACAATTAATAAATAAGAGAAAGGATGTTGTCATCCATTTTTCTCTTCTTCACGTTTTGAAACAAAAGAAACTGAAGTAGCCTGTAACACTCCAAACCTGGCCTAAACGTTATGGCCAAATTTGGAGGAATTACATCAACTTGTTTAAAAACTTTTGTCTTAGTTAAACTTAGGGTGTTTTTCGAAAAACGTAAAATATGACAACACATTCTTACAAAGGTATAGAAATACTTAAGTACGAAATCACTTGCTTCAAACCCAAAATTTGAATGCAGAGCTGGGTTTTGAAAGTAATTACTTTTGGCGAAATCCTTTCTAGCTTGAAGGCAAACAAACGTTAAAACTATTTGATTATTTTCAAAAAAACACTTAAGCAGTCACTTAAGTTTTCAACGGAAAATTTACAGAGTTTTGATTTTGAAAACCAATTTTTTTGTTGTTAACTCGTGTGGTTTCACAGTGTCATTTTAAACCACTCAAAAACAAACAAACAGAACAAAAACAAAAAATGAAAGTCTGAACAAGTTTACAAACCAAAATAATTAAAACTTAAACCTTCAAATCAATAAACCGAAAATAATCCGAGCTCCCACACGTCGTCCGATGCTAAATTTTACTAATTACCTAAAATATCAAAAATAAAACAAAGGAGTGATCCATAGAGCCCAGTGTATAACGAAAGTCGAATATGAAACACGCAAACACAATATTCAAATTAGAATATCACAGAGAATTTCATATCGATTAATTAAACAGAATTGATGATGCATGAATATGCCAATGTGGTATTTTTTAAAAAAAATAATGCAAAATTTCCAGAAAACTTCTTACCCAACTCCGCTACACACCAAAATAAAGTTCCTCAGAACTTGTCCATCCACAATCGCACCAAAAGTTAATCGTAGACAATGCCACCAGAAATTGCAGTTAAAACTGCCAGATAATATATGTCGTCAAGCCACTATGTTGCAGCCTAACTGCCATAATAGAAAATGTGGATAAACCACCAAATAAGGTAGATCATTAAGCTGCCAGAACTTCCTCCGTACCATAGTATCCCAACCCCATGCAATGTGACATGGCATGCATAAACTGAACAAAATGATAAACATGTTGAACATGCTTTCATATTCTTAATAGAAACCAGTAAGCATGCGATTTCATGCTTTGTAGATAGATGTATCAGAAATACAAATCGCCATAATGTTAAATGCATAGTCATATAGCTGATTGAAAAATTTGAAATAACACAATCGCATATCATACACACATATACAGACTTGGCAAATTACAACATACCATCAGAACTAATAGTATCGGATCATGCAAATATATTTCACATATTTTAAACACATCATACAAAGAACTAGATTAATAGATACCGTGTTTTCAAGCCCTAATTAAGCAATACGGGCCCTACGAAAAGTCTAATTACGGATTTCAAAGTCAAATGGGCCTAGGTGAAATTTTGTAGAAAATGGGCCCACACGCTCATGTGGCCCACACGGCCCAAATGGCCAGCCCGTGTGGCCTACACAACCCAATTAGCTTAGATCGTGTGGCTCACACGGTTTGGCATATGACCTACACATGCCTGTGTCGCTAACACGACCAAATTAGCCCAGACCGTGTGACTCATACGGTTTGGCACACGGCCTGTCACACGGTTGTATGGCGTCGACAACCTCAATTTTTGGCTTTTATTTATTTGAACACAACCATCAAATAAGCGATCCTAACACCACGACTCAGCCCCTTTCAAGGTACTCAATTACTCACCCAAATGGAACAACCGCTCAAAAAATCCTCGAACTTGCCGAATAAATGTTGAATGCCCCACAAACTTCTCCTATCGGAACAAAAAAAATGAGCAACACATACATTAATCACCATACCAAAAAATCTACATAACTAAGCGAAACGAGAACAATTATACTACTAAAACGAATTTACCACAACCATTTACGAACAGAAGAACAAAAAAAATAGAGGAAGAGTTGGCAATAGATGGAATAAACAACCGTAGTACCTTACAAAAGACGTCTTCTAAAAGAATGGAAATGGATTTTTTAAGAGAAGAATTAGGAAATAGAACGAACAAGAAAAGAAAACAATAAAGAAAAAATGAAAGAAAAACTCACAGTTGCCACTACATGAAAAACCAAAGTGAAAAGAATGAAACAAACAAAAAAATGGGAAAATGAGACAAAAGAAACAAAGGGACAACAAATAAGAAAGAGGGAGAGAGAGTGGGAGATGTGAGGAAAATGGGGAAGAAATCCTTTATCACTAACTTTTAAAACTACGCCACTAACTTCCACATATTAACCACATCAGTTTTTTCTTCCGAATTCAAAACAAAAATCATCTTCACTTTGCATACGTAGGATTCAAACATAAGACCTTAGGGTAAGCTAGCAAACACCTTACCACCAAACCAACATGCTCATTCTTTGAAAATATTACTTATGATAGATGATCAAGAATAGAAGTTACAACAAAAACACCAAAAAATTCCAAGAGTGAGATTTGAACCTATGACCTCGGACACACACATCCAAAGCACTAAACCATTGAAGCTAATACTTTACATAATTTTCACAATCTTAACTCAAAATTCAGAGCATGACAACTATTGGTTTCACTAACCCAATTTCTTCCAACATGATTTTCGGGATGTAACATAGCTATTGCTAAGCTTCAAAGGTTCAATTACTTTCAGGGTAAGTTTATCTTGATTAATTTTTTGTAAATTTTATATTTTTGAGATTGTGAGAAATCAATTTAGCTAATCCAAGTATTATTTTTTCTAAACTATTAAGGTATTAAAAAGTTGTTATTGATGATTTCTTAAATTTTTTGGTGTTAAATTTATAGAGTTTTTTGGTGTTAAATTTTTTGTAAATTTTTTTTATATTAGAGTTTACCATACCTACAATGTACATGAAAAAAATAAATAATTGACGTATAAAAATTATATATAAAGAAAAATATATCAAAAAATTAATTGATATTTTTAAAAAATAAAATATATATAACATAATGATATGTATAAATATATTTTCATTATATCCACAATGTAAGTCAAAAAAATAATGATATTTGAAATAATTATTTTTATAATATTAGAATTTATCGTATTGAAAAAAATAAATATTTGACATAAAAATTACATATAAAAAATTAGATAAAAAATTAGTTGATGTTTTTAAAAAATAAAGTATATTTAACATGATAATGTGTATAAAAAAATATTTTTATTATATAATTACATATTTATTATTTTACCTATGTAAATAAAGAAATTATTAATTAAAAATAAAATAAAAAACTTAAAAACATGTTTATTAACTAAAAACTTGAAAATAGCAAGTTTATTAATTAAAAATATTAATTAACATTTTTTTGAAAGGAGGGATTTAAACTTAGGACCCAATTATAAAAGATGCAAGCTTTTAACAAACAGACAAAAGAAAACGCGTTTGATATAAAACATCTTTTAAAAAACGCTTTTTATAAAGAACATTTTGTTACGTCAACTTCTGATTTCAAACGAACTATTTCTCTCAATTAATGTAAGAAAAAAAAAACCTAAATCGCTAATTTTTTTAAAAGTGGCCCTTTTTACTAATTTTACCTACAAAAAGCAAATATCTTTGAAAAAAGAAAAAGCAAAACAAAATTCCATTATTGCAAGTCCTTTCCGACACCACTGACCAAAACAAAATGAAATTAAGACAATGTTTGTCTAATACTAACAACTTAAAGTGTTCTGTCAGTTTTATTTCATTTTATTGTTAAAAGTCCCTTTCGAAACATATGTACTTTGCTAAAAAATTAATTCATGATTTTATTTCTGGTATAACCCTATTTTTCTATTTTGATACTTTAATTTTTTATTCAATTTGGTGTTTAAAATATATTTATTTTTTTAGTTTGATATCTAAAATATGTCTCCATTATGTTTTTAAATTCACTTTCTAATCGACATTTAAAAAAATTGATAGTCAATCAAATAAAGCCACATGACGTTCTTTTGAAAAAAATATTTTTCATTTATGAAATATATATAGACCTTAAAAATTATAAAAATGGAAATAAATATATATAGGTTTTACCAAAGTCAAAGTCCAATAAAATTCTTTCTTCCAAATCAAAATTAATTAAATTAATTATACATTGTTATAAATATTTTATTATTATAGGAGTAATTGTTTATTAGGATAATAAGTTTGATGTATTTTGGGATTCTAATGCCCATTAGAAGTAGAATTTTATATCATGTATACTTCTCATGTTTATAAATATATATTTTGGAGAAACATTATAAAAATTTTGATTGATCAATAAAATACGTACTTCTCTTTGTTCTCTTATTTCTCTCGTTCTTTACCATCTTTGTTATCTTATTTTTCTTTACTTTTATAACATATTATCAACACAAATCTCTTCTAAACATTTTCCTTAAATTATTTCCCGTAGCCCAAACAAAATTTTGAAAAAAATTTCTCTTAACCCACTAAAGGGTTTGAACCTACACCCATCGGTTTTTATCCCTCTTCCTCAATCGATTGCCTACCTATCAACCATTAAAAAGTTTTCCTCAAGAAAATTATAAAAGATTTGCCATTGGAGAGAAAATAATAAAACAAGGCATCGTTGAGAGGAATCAAAACCGCGTCAATTACCACCATTCCTTAATCGCTTAGCTAATCAAAGATTCTAATTATATAGTGCCAAGATGAAAACATATTTATCTATATCTGATCAAATTAATTCATTTGAGGATTGAAGATCAAATTTATTCTCCAAAGTCTTATACACAAGATGCAGAGATGTGCAGGAAGTTTTTATTTAATGATTCATATTGAGATTATTTTTTAATATATGTTTATTATGATTTATTTGATTAACTAGTGTTAATATAAATCTGTATCAATCTGATTCTAGCATGCAAATTAGGCTATAATCTAGGATATTTTGTCTAGTTATTTTCATGTATATTTCTTTGGTACTAGTAGAAATATCTAGCACTTGTACAATAATAGACACACATAAATTCATTCCTCTTACTTTTTTTTAAGTTTATAGCATGGTATCAAGAGCTTAGGTTCCTTTTCTTCTTCTTTTTCCTCTGTTTTTTGGGTCTTGTTTATAGTTTTGTCATCTGTTTCCCATGCTTTGCCTTTTTTTGCCCAAGCCAATCCGTCTCCAAGTCGAGCCATCATACTCAAGCCATTCAAAGTCGTTGACTACTCCGTTGACCAAACCGCTCCCACCATTTTTCGTCGATCTGCTCCTATTTCTTCACTCTCTTTCTATCTAATTTGTCTCAATCATGGAGAAAATAAAGAATTCTCGACTTGGAAATGTTTTTTTTGTAAAAGTTATCATCAGAACGATCATCAATTCGCCTTCTACTCTAAGGTGGAATGTCATTACTTTCATAAACATGACCACCTTATTCGCGACTGTCCGATTTGGCCCCTTCGAATTGGTGAAACTACTAAGGTTTATGGATCTCTCAACTCTAAAGGAGTTTTTCTTGTTCTTGGTTCATCTGTTGTTGCTACTGCTTGCACTAATTTTGCTTCCCTCTCATTAAGTTACTTAGTACCTCTCTTGAAACAGATTTTATCTTCCAGTTCCTCTTTACATTCTGTCTTGTCTGTTACTCCGGGTAATTCTACTTGGCTTGTTATAATCATATGACACCTAATTTATAAAATTTCTCCACACATGTCTCTCACCTCCTCTCTTCCACCTATTCATATAACTAATGGTACAAAAATTTCTATCACACATTTAGGTCATGCATCCACCTCTACCCTTAGTCTCCCGGACACCTATTTTGTGTTGGATTTGGAGCCCTAAATGTAGTACTTCGTCAATATACACTTGTAATTTTTCTGAACAAATTGGTCAATAAAATAAATTCATTAATTACATTAATATAATTTGTATAATTGTCCTCACATGGTTTTTGCACGCAAAGCAAAATAGAAGCAAATGTTGCTCATTAGTTGTCTAAATGTTTAGTTAATACTAAGCGATATTATGTGGTCGAATCATAGTACAAAAAGACAACTTGTATTACTAGACAAACCTAAAAATGTCTTTATTCTAATAAAAATGAGTTAATCGATTGAAAGACTAATATGTCATCTATGAAGTCCAATTATGGAGATGTCTTGTCTTGGGCATCGGAGCGGATGACTCCCAGAAGATAGAGACATATATGTGACTAACTGGACTGATAGTACATCGGACATGACCTAAATAGAATAGATCTTAAATCTATTTATAGATTTATTCACTTGTGATATTCATAATGTGACATACCTAAATCCTGAGTCGATGGTAGATTATGTATGCATGACTCGTACACTTTGATGTAAGTAAAAGCTTGAGTTCAAATAGATAAGGAAACAAAAACTGATGCATTAGGTGTACGACTTTTGTAGTATGTAGCATCGTTGCTTATCATTGCAGTCGGGGAATGAGACAAGTGTGGCAGTTGAAGTAGTAGGAGATGTACATCTTTATTTTGATAATTTTAAGAAGGTTACTTTAAAAGATGTTTTCTATGTACCAAGTTTCAAAAGAAACTTAATTTCAGTTGTATGTTCATATAAAGAAGGTTTGACCGTAACTTTTAATAATGGAATTGCAATATTTAGAACTCAAAATCTTATTTGTAATGGATGGATGTCAAATAACCTCTATTTTATTAAACCAAAGATGTACACACTGCTTGAGACTAAAATATTGAATAAAAGACTTAAAACTTCTCACTCTAATGAAGTGTACCTTTAACATTTGAGACTTAGTCATATTAACTGAGAAAAACTCAATAGACTTATTAAAGATAACATCTTAAGTTAGCTTAAAGAAGTTGATCTTCCACAATGTGAGTCTTACTTGGTGTGTAAGATCATTAAGCGGTATTTTAATGCAAAATGAACGAGGGCCAAAAACCCCTAGAACTTGTGCACACTGACATATATGGCCCCATGAGCATTAGTGCAAGAGGTGGTTATGAGTATTATGTAACCTTTATTAATTATTAATCTAGATATGAGTATGTATACCTGATGCACCGCCAGAGTAAAACCTTTGATAAATTTAAAGAGTTTCATGCAGAATTGGAGAAACAACTAGGTTTACCCATTAAGGCACTTCAATCTGATCGATGTAGGGAATATTTATATGGGTTCTTAGGGTACCTCATAAAGAATGTGATTCTATCCCAATTAACCGCGTCGAGTACTCTACAATAGAATGACGTGGATGAGAGAAGGAATCGAACATTGTTAGATATGGTATGTTCAATGTTAAGTTATTCGAAGCTGTCAATCTCTTTTTGGGGATATGCAGTACAAACAATATGCTATATTCTGAATGATGTTCTAACTAAGGCAACATCAAAAACTCCATACGAATTGTGGTATGGAAGGAAGCCAGGTCTAAAACATTTAAGGATTTGGGGATGCCAGCTCACGTATTGGATAAAGATTCGAGGAAGTTGGACTTACGGACAGGATTGTGCATGTTTGTAGGATATTCAAAGTTTACAAAGGGTGGTTTTCTTTATAACCAGAAAGAGTAAATTGTTATAGTGTCAACTCATGCTACTTTTCTCGAAAAAAGTTACATGAATGAATTCAATACTTGAAGTAAAGAGGTACTTGAGAAGCTTTTGGGAAATACACAAAGAAATCATCTCTCCGAATGGAAAACTGGAAACTTATAAGGCCAGACTTGTAGCAAAAGGTTATACTAAAAAAAAGGTATCGATTATGAAGAAACCTTCTCTCCAATTATCATGCTTAAGTCAATCCGCATATTACTATTCATTGCAGCGGCTCTTGATTACAAGATCCAACAAATGGATGTTAAGACAACATTTCTAAACGGGTAATTTAAAGATAGCATCTACATGATGCAACCTACTAGATATATAGCTAAAGGAAATGAACATAAAGTTTGTAAATTGCTTAGATCCATATATGGACTTAAGCAAGCATCTTGCTTATGTAATCAAAGATTTGATCAAGTGATTAAGACTTTTAGATTTGAGCAAAATGTAGGCGAACATTATGTTTACAAATGTTTAAGGGATGGAAAGGTGACTTTTCTCGTTCTGTATGTCAATGTCATTCTACTAATTGGAAACGATGTAGGGACATTGTCATCAGTTAAATTGTGGTTAACCCAATAGTTTATCATGAAGGACTTTGGAGAAGCCAATTTTGTTCTAGGTATTTGAATCCTAATAGATCAAAAGAACAAAGTGATAGCACTATCTCAAGCTTCATACATAGATAAGATATTGGAGCGTTATGCAATGAACGATTCGAAGAACATAAATCAACCCTCCGTATTGGGATTTCATCTCTCTTTAGAGGACTGTCTTAAAACAGCTGAATGAAAGGGAACATGAAAAAGGTTTTTTATGCTTCGATAGTTGGAAGTCTCATGTATACTATGCTATTCTATGCATACGCCTAAATATCTATTTTACAGTGGGGTTGTTAACTCGATATCAGGAGAATCCAAGACCAAGGCATTGTGAAGTAGTTAAGCATATACTCAAGTATTTACGGTGAATGATAGGTTATATACTTGTGTATCCTGGAGGAGATCTCACTCCTATCAAATATACTGATCTTGACGTCCAAACTTGTTAGGATTTTAGGAAATCAATATTGGGCTGTGTTTTTGTCCTAGGCGACGAGTCTATTATGTGGAGAAGTGTAAAGAAGTCTTGTACTACTGACTCCACTATGGAGGGCTTAATATGAGGTATGGAAAAGATATGGCTCTATAATAGTGTGGATATAGCTAAACCCAAATTAACCACATAAGGAAAATACGTAAAGGAGAGTAGTGTTTAAGGAATAGTGGACGCAGTCAAAGATCGCATATGAGGACAAACCCCGAAGATTTGTTTAGACAAGACTCTTTTAGGTAGAGAGCTCTTTGGGAAACATGTGGAGGGCACAAGAATCCAAAACATTACTCATCTACTTCACTAGGGCAAGTTGGAGACGTTGGGTTTAGTGCCCTAACTGTAGTATTTTCGTCAACATACACTTGTAAATTTGTCGAATAGATTGGTTAATAAAACAAATTCATTGATTACATTAATATACTTTATATAATTTCCCTCACATGGTTTTTGCATGCAATGAAAAATACAAACAAATGTTGCTCATTGGTTGTCTAAATATTTAACTAATACTAAGCAGTATTACATGGTCGGATCGTAGTAGAAGAAAACTTGTATTAGTAGATGAACCTAAACATGTCCTTAGTCTAATGAAAAATGAGCAAACAAATAGAATGACTAATATGTTGTCTATAAAGTCTAATTAAGGAGATGCTTTGTCTTGGGCATTAGAGCGGATGACTCCCAGAAGATAGAGACATAGATGTGACTGATTGGACTGATACTACATCATACTAGACCCAAGCAGAATAGATCCTAAATCTATTTATGGATAATGTGACATACCTAAATCCTGAGTGGATGGCGGACTATGTATGTGTGACTCGTACACTTTGATGTCAATAACAGTTTGAGTTCAAAAAGGAACATAAAGTTGGTGCGTTCGATGTACAATTTTTGTATTATGTAGCGACATTCACAATAGTGGAATTCATAGCCCAAAACTCGGGTAAATGATATCCTTTCATTAACATTACATGGTTGATGAAAAGTAAATGTAGCCATCGGTCGTCCATCTTTGTGATGGATGACTTGACCACTATTTGATAGTGATTGACTTTTCATGTAGGAAGATGTAATGGTTACTATGAGATAAAATATGATCATATTGGGAGAATAAATATTATCTTAAAGATATCAATGATATCCTATGATGGTAACACATTTATGACAAGGTATTGAACAAGCACTGAGTAGGTGTTTTCATAATGGTATGTTTTTGGGGAGTGCTCAGTCACGAAACTATAGTGGAATGACTTCGTGTCTAAATGAGTTTATAATTAATAGGTGAAAAGTTGGAACTTAATTATATATCATTTGAGTCTCAACTATATACGTCCAACGAGTCCCTCTGCTAGCTCGTTGAAATGGGAAACATTCTAGAATGATTATTGTTTTGAAGCCTAAAAATGAGAATAAACTATTCGGTCATAGTCAACATGTTGAGTTGTAACATATTGAACGAATTTCTAGAAATTTTACTGAGGGAAAAATCATCAAAATTTTATTGGAGGTAAAATCATCAAAAGTTTACTGGTGTACAATTGAGATGAGAAAATTATTTAATATGTAAATATTAAATTTTATTTTGGGAAATAGAAAAACTGAATAAAGTTGGATCACATTACAGAGTACTAGGTCAAAAGGGCCAAAGAAGTACTTGTAATTGGACTCAATGTGAGAGAGACCCAAAACCCCTCATGTAGCATGAAGGGGGCGAAAACCCTAAAACAGATACTTATTTTTTATCGTTAACTTAATAAGTTTTGGTAATCCACAGAAATTCTCATGGTACCATCCTTCTTCTTCATAAACAACACGATGCTCCCTAATGCGATACACTAGGTATAATAAACCCTTTATCGGGAAGCTCCTAAAGTTGTACCTTTAATTCCTTAAGCACTTTTGATGCCATGTGGTAGGGAGCAAAGGACACTAGGGTAGTCCCTAGAAAAACATCGGTCCCAAACTCTACCTCTCGGTCCGGTGGTAACCCAAGAAATTCCTTAGGAAAGACATCCGAAAAATCCTTAATCGTACCAATAGTCTCCACTGCTAAACCAGCAACACTTGTATCCTACAAATAGGCCAAATATGTTTCACACCCTTTTCAAACTAATTAATCAGCTACAATAACGGATATTACGTTAGATAAATAATCTCGATGCTCATCAACCATCACAATTTCCTCACCATCCAAAGTTTTTCAAAGTTACCCCCTTTAAAGCATAATCCAAACTATCTTGGTGCTCCACAAGCTAGTCCATGCCCAAAATTAGATCGAAATCCCTAAACAGCAACTCCATTAGATCAGCCAGAAACACAACCCCTTGATTTTCAAGCGAATATCTTCTATAAACCTTATTAACCCAAACTGATTACCCAACAGACTAACCACAAAAACCTCACTAGTAATATCCTCAACAGAAATCCCCAAATTACTAGAAACCTAGCTAGCAATATATGAATGCGTAGAACGAATATCAATCAAAGCAAAATACATATGAGAATGGATAAAAATGCACCTGCTATCCCATCGGCTGAATCCCTATCCTTGCGACGTCTCACAGTATAAACCAAAGCAGGTTGCCTAGCCTCAGTCTGATTTGCACCTCGACCTAGTGCCCTCTGTCTACGACCATTACCATTACCACCCCTAAACTGACCACGATCCCTTGGAGGCTACTGAACTACCCTTTGAGGATGAACTGAATCTTGAACCAAAGTTTGCATCTACTTAGCCCGACGTGGACATTCACTAATTTGATGTTCCATAGACCCACATCTGAAACATACCCCTATCATTCTCCAACACTCACCTGGATGGTGTCTATAACAATTGCACAGATTGGAGTTTGATCAACACCCACAACTGCCTTAACCTGCTGAGGTCTATCTACTCTGGCCCTTTTCTTAGGCCCCAAAGCTATACCTGAAGGATCTAATTCTCTTATTCTTATTTAGATTATTCTCCTGCTCTCTTCTCCCACGCTCCACGCTCTTAATTTCCTCCACAAACTTAGTCTTCTCTACTAAAGCTTCGAAGACCCGCTCATACTATGGAGCTACTAGAACTTTCAGATGTTAGCAGAATGCATCCTTAAAACGAACACTATTATCATACTCAGTAGCTACCAAACACTGAGCATACCTACTCAGACTCATACTTGGTCACTGACACCTCACCCTGCTTAAGCCCGATGAACTCTAACTTGCAAGCCTTTTCGTACCTTTCCCCTACATATTTCTTCTAGAGGTACTCTGGAAAAATGCCTAGGTCATACACTCAGCTTGTGTGCCTCGTACCACTGATTTCCACCACTGATATTCCTTATCACGAAGCAAAGATTTGTACCCTTTAATTTCTGCTACGGGGTACACTCCAAATCATTCATGATCCTCTTGATAGCCTTTATCTAATACTCAACCTAGACGTTATGGCTAGATCTTAAAGGTCACATTAACATTCTGAAACTTCGTTTCTTTGCTTTCAAAGCATCATTTATTTTTAAGTCCAAAACGTTAATCTATAATACCCATTTTATTAGAAATGTCATCCCAACGACTTTGTTTACTTCCTTTGTAAAAATACGTATTCTAGATTAAACTTTTGCAACAGAAAAATTATTAGACTTATTTAACTTTGAAACTCGAACGTTTAATTTTTAATTACCAAAAATCATGCTGAATTTTAAAAATATCTAACTAAAAGTTAGCAAATCTTAAAACCACAATTAAAGTCTGAAAAATAGTCCAAAAGTCCATAGATTTAAAATAAGAATTACTAAATTAGTTTTATATGATATAACCATTCAGCTCCTAAGAGCTACCAAAACCTAAGTCGAAGGGTTACCTAAAATATTAAGCAAACGAGGTGAGCTAAAAAGTTTCGTGTGTGTCATAGCCCACAAAAAAATCTTATAGTAGAAACATGCATATATGCACCTATATTAGAGTAGACAGATCAGAAATTACAACATGCTTAGCATGGCAAAATCATACAAAATAATCTTACCCCCATTCGCTACACACCAAATAGGGCTACTAGAACCTATTCATCCATCACACCAAAATGTGGTCATATCCACTCAGATAATTTGTAGCTGTGCGACCAGAAGTATATTGCGGAATTACCGCCAGAATCATATAGCACATATAAACTGCCAGAAATAGACTTCCTCCATCACATAACCATGTCCCACCCCAAATGAATATGCAAATTCATTCTATGTGATCATGCCACACAAACTCATAACAAATAGGATATATGGTATTAATACATAAAATTTAATAGAACAAGTCAAACTAAGTAGCTTACTCAGAATTTACTGATCAAAATCATACATATATTGAAATACGAATGCTCAGATTTACCGACTACATGGTCTTGCATGCTTACATATTATTTGCAAATCCAATTTAGAATCTCACAATTGGCCCAAGCCCAACAAAACGATCAAAATGGGCCCACATGTCTGTGTGGCCCACGCGACCTAGCACACGACCGGACACACGGTTGTTGATGTCATCTGCCTTCTTTGATTTTTCATGCAATTTCTAGATTTTTCATAATCTTTTCAGAATTTACGGGTTAGAACACACACCTGATTACTAATGGAAGTCGGCACCGCAGCAGCTAATAATTCTGCACACAACAAAAAAATTGAACCCATTAGTAAGAAACACTAAGTTTGAATCTAAGCTTTCGGCACTTGTTCACTTAACACCAACACCTAAACTTGGGCATTTAGTCACTTACCCAGAAAATCAATGGTTAACGACACCTAATTTGCCGGAGGTTGTGCGTCTCACGAACCTCACCTAAACAAAATCAACACAATTAATCCGATAAAAAAAGAAGTACCTTTGATAGAAAACAACGTTTAAATTTATGTAACTTATGATACTCTACCAAACCTCTAAAACACAACCAGCAACTAATAATAGAGGACTGACGACAACACGAAGCAAGTTTAAGTTCAAAACGATAACAGTAATGGGTAGAGGATCGACAAAAGTGAGAGGAATAAAGGTTGATAATGAAATTATGAAAAAAAAGAGAGGAAAAGATGAAGAAACAAAAAAGAGAGGTGGCAGAGAGAGTTTTCGGTAGCAAAATGAGGGAAATGGGGAATGAGGAGAGTGAGGAAAAGAGGGATGGTAGAATGGAGAGAGTGGGAGAGAGAAAAGTGGAGATAATTTCCTATAATTTTAAAAACAAATCTAATAAAAAACTAACCTACCAGATTTACTGTTATCCTATCATATTTCTAGGAATTTGAGTTTGACTCAGTTCCTAATAGTATGAGTGGCACAACAGAGAAAGAACAAAAAATTATTCCATTTTGGGCACAGCAGGATTCAAACTTGGGACTTAAAGATAAGCTAAAGCTTTACCACTGAACTAGTAGGCTCATTCTTGTTACAAGCTAACGAAAACAAAAGATAACCTACATGTGACCAGTCAAGTGTAGGGATAAAATCAATAAAATTCAAAGGAAGGAAATTGAACACAGAACTTCAAGCACTCATCCAGAACACCTAACCACTGAATCAGATTAATTTACTTAACACAATTTTTACCAAAAAATTTAAAGAATTTTAGGGTGTTACATAAAGAAACCCACAACATAACTAATTATTAAAACTCCAAAAGAGATTCAAGTGCTTGAATATTGAAATAATGAAAATAAAGAGATCGTGATAAGTTATGTCAATATAAGAAAATATGGAACAAGAATGAAAAGTTGTTGACAACAGTTTTGCATGCAATTTTATTATTGAGATAATGAAAGAAAATGATGATACGAATAAGTCTGCGAAGAAAATATAAACATGGAATAGATTGGCCAAAATAGAAAGATGCAATTTAAGTAGAATTAATTTGTGAAGGTTTTGGACTAGTAGTCCAAATATCTAAAGGTATAAAGCCAGTAAAGGTACAAATGAAGTAGTTTTGCAAAAAAAAAAAAGAAAGAATAGAATAAGAAACATGAAGTTTTTCCAAGTCCTGGCATTAATTATGAAAAGATATTCATTGTGATGGATGCAATAACCTTTAGATATCTTATTAATTTGGCAGTTCATGAAAGATTTGACATGCATTTTTTATTGTTGTTACAATATTTATAAGAATCACGATATAGTGGAAGTTTATATTAAAATATTTGAAGGTTTTAGAATGCTAGAAGTATATAAAAATTCTCGAGAAATTATTCAATATATGGATTGAATTGATTTGAACATATCTATTTTTATAGAAGGATTGTAATCAAAGTTTATCGTGATTATTGTTGGAACTCTTGAAGAGATCAAAATATATTTCAGCAAAATTTTCCTTACTCATGACATTCAAAAGAATGATGGTATAAATGTTTAACAAATACATTCATGTGATCATTTGAAAAGCTAGTATTCAAGATTGAATACTTAGAATATGATATATTATGTGATGTTGTCATGATAGGGAGTAAATATGTGTTGTACTCTTTTTCCTTTAATCAGATTTTTCACCATTAAGTTTTCCTAGTAAGGTTTTTAATGAGGCATCATGTTATGTGTATTATAGATATGTGTACCATTTTTCCTTCACTAATTTCCCACAAGGCTTTCTTAGTGGATTTTAATGACATTTCTATCAATAGACATCTAAGAGGAGTGTTATATTCTATTATTATAGAAGCGGATTTCCATCAGGATAAAATTTATCTCTTTGACTCTAATGTCCATTAAGTAGATTTTATCACATATACTTCTTTTTACGCCTCAAAATTTCTAATTTCGTTATGTAAATTACACAAATTGTCAGCTTATGGTATGTGTTTAGGATGTTGGAGGTCCAGTTCACCCGCTGGGAAAATTGTATTTTAATGAATAGGCCTTCTCTGTTTATAGCTTTTATTGATTGTTAGGTAATTACATCAGAATGAGCCTATTGATCTAATGGTTAAATGGGTGTTATTATGGTGGAGGTCATGTGTTCGAATCCCTATGCAGGCAAGGGTATTATTGTTTTTGCTTAGATTTCGGGATAGAGTTGTGTAATAGGGGATTCCTGAGTAGTGAATGTGTAGTGGAATTAGGGGGAGAAGCTTAAGGGATTTTGGGGTTATCGGGATTTTTTTCCCATAACCAATTTTGACTCTCTTTTCCCAAAAAAAATTATGCCATCTATTCTTCTCCTCTTTTCGAAATTCTTTGAGTTTTCCATCTTTCTTTTCTTTTTCTTCTTGATTTTTCCCTATCCATTTATTTTCCCATCGTTTTCGCACGCGGTTAGTAATCGCTTAATTTCGGTAAGTGTTTCTTTCGTTTTTGTCATGAATCTCTTAAGGACTAAAGTGGTAATGCTTTTTCTCTACGGTTTGGGTGTAGGGGAGGCTCGGACAGATGAATTTAGTATTCTTGTCTTAACAATAGTTAAATGGAGGGTTATCGTTGGTGGTAAGTTGGGTTTTTGTCGTTCTTAGTGGTCCATTCACTTGTAAATCCGTTAAATTGATGTGAGTGTCTTTATTATAGGCCTTGGAGTCTCGGGGACTGTATTACATAAAAAAACCAGTGTGTACCCAAAACGCAAAAAAAGGGATTCGGCGAAAAGCCAAAATTGCTTGCTATTTGGACAGCAGCAGTAGGCTAACTTTGAAAAATCACCATAAATTGTGAAATAGAATTATAGGATGAATAAAATATGTAATTAAATCTTATTGGGTCTAGTTTCTCATAGAAGAAACGGTGTAAGTAATGGAATTGTAAATAGTGAGGTATAATAAACTTTGTGAGACAAGGTTAGAATGAATTCGGGTTCCCCTGTTAAGACTTTGGAAAATCATCAAAAATTGGAGAAAAACAATTAGGGTTAAAATTACATTTTTAAATTATTAATAAGTCTATTTTCAATATAAGCAAATGGAAACATCATCTAATTTTTTTTACTAAGAGATAATAATTTTTAGCAAAGAAGAGACGAAGCTGTTAGATAGCAGAACAGGGGTAAGTTTGAAGATTTTACTGTACTTATTGGCTAAACCAAAATTCTAAAAATTTTATGGTAGAAACATATTTGAGTCTAGTTTCAAAGACATCAAGAGGATCTTAATTTGGAATTTTTTAGCTAAGATATAATTAATTTAGTAACAGTGACTAAGTAGACAGCTTTGAAGGAACATATAAGTAAATAGTGAAAATATATATGAATAATTAACTAGCACAGTTACATTAAAAATGGATCACAAGGCCAATTTGGTCCAGTGGGCCACATGGGCGTGTATCCCATTTGATTCTGGATATCTAAATGTATGTACTATTGATTGCATAATGACATTGACATATTTTGTATGTTGCATTGAATCGGGGTGGGTTGATGATATTTGGAGGAAATGTCTGAAAGCTATTAAGCCTGTTTATCTGGCAGCTCAACTGCAACCTTCTGATTATGTGCCACATTTCAGTACAACATGGTGTGTAGGAATTGGTGGGTTGATTAAATCCCCACACGGTGTGCAGGGTTGG